>NW_006159672.1:2704636-2720251 GCF_000334495.1 Tupaia belangeri chinensis | reverse complement strand
AAGCGAGAAGCCCCCCCCCCCCCCCAGGGGGGATGGCCATGCTGCAATCCCTTCTCCTCCATTCTACTCTCTGGATCTTGGGCGCGCACGCACATGCGCCCGGCGTGAGTTTTAAGCCACTGAGTCTGGGACGCGAACCGCGGTCGACTACATGGGAGTCCAGCGACATAGCCATTAAGCTAACTGCTGGTCCCAGGACTTTGTTCTGAGTGACTGTCCTAAGGCATATTTTGTCATAAAGCATAGGAGCCTTCTCATGGGGCTTTTAGCCAGAACTGACCCTGAGGTGTCAGCACATATCCTGGACAGGGCATGTCCTAGATCTAAAAGTTTCCGTTCTCTCCTGCTACCCATAGCCCTTCATGTCAGAATAGCAGTCCTACTGTCTTTAGATCTCCATGGAGGACCATCAAGTTTTGACAATTTTGCATTTTAACCCTCTTTTGGATGCAAGACTTTGGGGGAAGCTCTGCTTCCATTTTCCCTGGCTTATGGAGATTCTCTGAGAGCAGGAATTGAAGCAAATTAAATTGGGGAGGGCAGTAAAGGACACATTCTGGAGGTGTTTGGGGTACATCCCCCAAGGGCAAATGTGTGGATAATACTCAGTAAATGCAATTCCACATTCACTATTCCAGGTGCACCAGATGAGGGCTTATGCTAAATTAATGTGGTTTAATTTAAAACAGAACTTCCAGGGTTAGCCCTAGGGCTGTGCGCCTTTAGAAGGTATGTATTAAATTCGGAGTCCAGTTTCCAGCATGTTTATCAGGCTGGGTGGGCAATGAATGGAAGTTAGGGGCATCCTGTCTGTTGAGAAATAGGCTCAGGATCCTGAGGGGGCAGGATTCCTTCTACAGTCCCTTCTGACATTCCAACCTAGGGCGGAGTCCCTGAGGCAGTATTTTCCTGGCCTTCCCTCTGGAGATGGATGTCTCTGTGTAGTCTGTTCCCGAGTGAGGCCGTCACATTCAGAAGGTTGCTGCGCATGGCTAGGGTGCACCCCTCTCCCACGAGCCTCTTTTTTTCTCCCCCAGGATGGCCCTTGTAGTTCAGGACTCTAGTCTGTGGCCTCAGTGGTAAGGATGGGAAGGGTGTGTATTGTCCTGTCCTCCCTGCCCCCACCTCCTCTGAGGGGCACTTGAGCTCCTTGGATCCATTTCTGCAGAAGTCTGGCAGAGGCACGCAGCTCCTCCTTTGAGGATGGTGTGGGTTATAAATCGTGTAACCCTGGAGAAGGGTTCACTTGATCACAGTGTTTTACACTTTTCTCTGCAGAACGTTGGTGACTTAATTAACCTACTTGTAGATGGTGCAGCCGAGAGATACATTTCCCGATGCATCTCCATCTCTTTTTTCAGTCATCATATACTTAAATTGCAAATTCTCATGAACTGTAACCCAGTGTCTTATGGCTCTTGATTCTACATTTCCCTGTAGATCTTCTATCTTCAAATGTGTCAAAGTTAGAGTGTGTGGCTGTTAGAAAAAGGTATAGCTATATTAAACCACACAAAAAAACCTCCATTGAAATAGTGTTAAGAATATGGCTTAATACTCCTAATGACAGCCAATTCCGAGTTTGCTTTCAAAGCCTATTGTTCGCCCAACTCCAGTGTGTCCAGGTCTCAGAGAGCATGTGCTGTAGCAGCTCATGCTGGGAGGGAAAGATGTATCATCCCTGCACTCAGGAGCTGACTCTCAGGTAACCCGAAATCACTTCATGCATCTCCGTATTAGCTTTATTTTATAATAAATATCATTGCTCCCTTTCTCATGCACACACTCATTTTCTCCTACCTTGAGTAGACTTCTACTTATCACTTTCAAAAATATGATCCTAGGATCGAAAGTTCATTCCTTTTTTAAATTTAGAAATAACTTAGGAATAGAGAATCACTGAATTATGATTAAAACCCAGAAATGGTTAATTCATGTGCGATTATTTTCCCTTAAGACAGCTAAGGAGACATTTGCATGTTCCCCCTCCCCCCTCCACACACAAAAAACAATAGATTCTTTTGAGCTCAAAAAGTTGTACCATAAGCACATTTTTTATGGCTAAAAATTGGGGTTTACAAAGGGAAAATGACAAGCCTGTAATTGGCATACTTGGTATGAAAGTTTGCTTGCATATAAGAGGTTCATGTTTGTAATTTCATTTTAGGAAAACATTCTAAGCATCCAGAGAAACCACAGGAGGGCAAGGGCTGTGGGAACTCTCTTTCCAGAACCACCTGGTTTCAGATTCACCCATAAAAATGGAACCACATGGAGTTTTATTCTAGTGCTCTGGGATCTTTGGACATTTTCACTCAAGTGGATATGAAATTCAAAGTGCAAACATTTGGCAATTGACATTTTCTGAATGTAGTCACCATTGTATTATAGTTATTATTTCAGTCTCTATTCTGAGTTTCTAAGTATGCTTGTGTCATGCTTGGTTCTTTTGTTTTCATGTATGCTAGATGTTCTTGGGGCTTAACCACAACCTGAAACATCTCATGGACACAAAAAAGACAGTGATATGCAATTAACTGTGTCTAAAATCCACATGTGAACAGAACTTCGCATCATGAAAGCATAATGACCTGGCCTATTGTCTGTGGTGGTCTCATTCTTTTTCCTTTCCTCTCCTTTCCTGTACTCTCTTTCTAGTCCCATCCTCCCTCTTCATCTTGGTATATCACCATAAAATTTCCCACATTGAACCCGTTCTCTCTTAGATGAGAACAGGTGTAAAGATTTTTGCTTTGACTGTGGGAACATTTTGTGTTGACTTCAAATCTTAAATGGAAAATTCATACAACAAAAAGATGTAGACAGGAAAGTAAAAGACTTATTTTCTATCCACATATGTGTGTATATGAGTGATTTTCCATCAGTTGTTCAGCATGCCTGTCAGTCTCTTTTTGTCTTTCTGAACAAATAAGATCTTACTATACATACTGGGTTGTAGACTTGCTCTTTCACTGAGGCATTACTCCTTGCAAGCTTCTTATTACCCTAATGGTTGCATAGTACACATGGCATGGATGCATTATGACTTTTTCTTTTCCAGGCCCCTCCTGTTGAGCACTTAGGTTGCTTCCAGGCGTTTGCCTTTATAAAATGGCTCCCATAAACTTCTAAGAACATTATCTGTGTGTGCCTGAGAGATTGTTTCCATGGGAGGCATTCATTGACATGGAATACCTGAGTCAAGGGTATATGTGAAGCAACACTCCTTTAAGTGTTTCAATTGTAAGCAAGGGATTGACCATGTGAATTTTAGGAGATAAACATTTGTTGAGTTAGGCTCTGTGATGGACTATTAATATATCATCTAATTTAATTCTTAATGTGGTCCCAGAGGGTAGAAGGTATGACTTGCTTTTTTATAGAATGTGAAGCTGAGATTTCTTGTCTCAGGCACAAAACTAGGAAGGAGCTGTCCTGGGATTGGAACCCAAACTCTTTTAACCATGCTCAGAGCTCTTATTCCTATAAAATGTATGTGTGTGTGTATCATATATGTGTGTGTATATCTATCTCGTGTGTGTGTGTGTGTGTGTGTGTGTGTGTGTGTGTATGTATGTATACGTATTTAAGTTTGTTTATTTTCTGAGTGAAGGACAGCCAGCTGTGGCATCAGGAATGCACTGGTAGGGGAAGAAGAGATCACACCAGAGCTGGGGTTTGGTCCTTGACTCCAAAAGCAGATCCTGAGAAGGCAGGAGAGTGTGGAGCGTGTAAGGGCTGGGAAAAGATTTGCTGCTCTAGGCATGTCCTTCTCAAGGGACTATAGCTTATACCTTCAAAACCGATCTGTGGCCTAAAGAAGATTCCAAATTAGGAAACTGGCTCCTCTTGCTTTCTCCCTGCCTCATTCCCTATCCCTATATTCCTTCTGAAATTTCTGCAGCAGAAACAGTCTTTCAAAGCCTGTATCATTAAAGATAAAATTGAGGATGGTGATACCATGAAGAGGCTACTTCTTGATGTCTGACACAGAGAGGGTAGCTCTGGGAAACAAGGAGACCAAGGCGGTACCCTCTGTCCTAGTTCTAGATGAGCCCATATGCCTGGTCTTGGATCCCTGCTGATCCCACCGACAGGTGGTCTAGGGCATCCTAGCCATTCCAGGGGGCTTCGCAGTTCAGTTGGTCACTCTAAAAGCCTGCACCTCCTACTAAGAGTTCTCAGGCAATATAGTCTAATGGGAATGACTGTCCTCATCCAACTTGGAGTTCTCAAAACTAGGCAGAGGCTGGGACCAGCAGTTAGCATAATGGCTGTGTCACTGGACTCCCATGTAGTCGACTGCGGTTTGAGTCCCAGACCTGGTGGTTTAAACGCACGCCGGGAGCGTGTGTGTGCATGCCCAAGATCCCGAGAGGAGAAAGGAGGAGAAGGGATTGTGGCGTGGCCATCCCCCCCTGGGGGGTGATTTCTCGCTTTCTGTCTGTCTTTCTGGCAAGCACAAGTGCCCTATAGCAAAAACTTCTCCAAAAAAAGAAAACAAAACAAAACAACAACAACAAAAAACTAGGCAGAGGCTCAGGCCAGGCTCTCATAGGTTTTTGACCATTTCAACACCCAGACTATTTGTGGCTTCCCTTGGAACACTGATATCTGCCTTGATCAGTTTTGGCTCTATGAAGTAAGGTCATAAGGGGGACACGTCTATGGAGAAAAATTAGGAAGCAAGCCCAGGACAAGATGGTATGTAGGCATGAATGACACTGATAGAGTGAATTTGGGGAGCAGGGCCTTCTCCCTGTTCCACATTCGGCCAAAATATAGCAGGTGCCAGAGGAGGAAGAAAATTCAGTTTCATTCATTTTGCCCCTTCATCCACTTTACCAATTTTCATTGATTGCCTACTTGGTGTCAATTTTGTCTTGGGTTGAGGATGCACAGGTCAGTAAGGCGAGGCCTTGGCCCACAAAAGTTCAAAGGGGAACAGGGTGGTGACCATATCACAGGTCAGTGCAGACTTTGCAGAGAGTGGAGACTGGATGTTCCTATAGGAACTTAAGGAATAAAGAGGAGGGACATCCAGTTGGCCTGGAGGAGGGCAGTTTGCAGGGGCAGGTGATGATCCTAGATTTTCATTCTCTCCCAACTTTGAAGACCTTGACAAGATATTCTTTAAGGATCAGTTTGATTCTAAGAATTTATGACACTAGAAAATAGCACCTGAGAAGTCTGTTAGCAAACTACCGGGTCATCAGAAAAGTCATGACATAATTTGCTATGTTTTTCTGTGTAAAAATGCATCATGGCTTTTCCAATGATCCAATAGATGGTACCAGGTTCCAAGGTGAGTATGCAAAATTAAGCTGAAAGTAAAAAATAAATACACATTCATTCATAAGCCCTTCTTGTATATATTTTTGAGAGGTCAGGCATCTGGTAGGAGTGCCTGGAGAAGTGAGGCTGTGTAACTGCTGGATTCCTAGCTTCTGAATACAGGCCACTGGGAAGAGGCCTTTTCAGCATGATGCATGCCTGCTTGGAGCCTTTATTGGGGGAATATCACTGATAATGTAGTTCCTATTTTAAAGAGTGGAGAGTGGAATTTTAGCTTAATGGGCAGAATTCACTTTCTTTATTTCTTTTTTTTTTAGATTCATTGTAATCAACTGCACATATATTTGCCTCTTGTCCTTAAAAGGCCATTATATTTAAATATTTTTGCTTTTGTACTGTCATTTTAAAGAATCAAACAATTTTTAATAATCAGTGTTAGGAGCTTAGGGTAATATTGGTTAAATTTTTCACATTCAAAGGCAAGTTTCAACCTTTAATATCTACCAAACTTCAATTAATTTATTTCCTCTTTAAGGACCTAAAGGCAATCTGAATCATTTTTACTGTCATGTAACATCCCCAAACAATAATTTATGAGGCTGAGTTTGGTTAGTGGTTAATACATTCAGGCTTAGTTAAAGCTTGCACATTGGTAGCTCCTTGTTTTAGAAATGTCTGTTTATTATCAGTTTAGTGCGGATAAAAAGTACTTGTTCACTCTTCAGAAACCCTTTATGACTCCTAATTAAAGTCTTTGTCTGAACACAAAATAATTAATACATAAAAAGAAGCCACGGGAAAGAAGCAACTGTGAAATAGTCACTTGGTTGTATGTTGAGCAGTATTTAATCATTAGAGTAGTACAGTGTTTGCACTTTTGGAAAGAAAACAAGACGCAGACTTCATGTTTATTTAACACTTTGACTAGTTCTTCTTGGAGGTATGAAATGAGTCTTATGGAGTGCCACAACAGTAAATCATATGTTCTGAAAATTACTGCGTCTTAAACAGTAGTGTCATTTTAAACCTAAATAGTTTGGTGGTGCTCCGGCATATAAAACTGACCTCTTAGAACAACATTGACTGTTTACACTGAAAGACAAGTAAAGGAAATAAAAACAAGACATAAAATATAGGGCTGCCAGGATGCCATTTATTCTGGTTTGGTTTCAGCTTGAAATCTAATGCTACTGATGGGCATAAGAGTGTTCAGTGCTACCAAAGAGGGGTCTCCACTTGCACCCCACAGAGAACCCCCATCTCTTCTGCCCTCTGAAGCCATCTGCAAAGCACCACTGGCTTTTCTGAATGGGCTGAGAAGTAGCTGGTCTCCCCAAAGGTAGAAATATGTCCATATTAAATGAGATCTCATTAGTGGGCATGTGAGGGCAGAGTGAAAATTCACAGCAGGCTCTTTTTACAGGAACCATAAATACAGGTGACTGGCTGGCCCAAGGGATTGGTCCTGGGATAAGGAATTTTTACCTCTGGGTCATTGCTTTAAACTAGAACGCAAAAGAGACATTAAGTTCTCAAGTGTGTTTGTGTGTGTGTGTGTGTGTGTGTGTGTGTGTGGTGGAGGGGAGTGAGTGTGAATGAAGAGGTGCTCTCAGGGCAATGCTCACAAGTTTACATTTGCATCTTGGAGGAGTAAGGTGATGCCCTTGAGAGAAGTTGGGTAGGGGAAGATATAAATAGTGATAATGGAGGGTCTACTCTGACTCATCCTGTGGCCATTGGCTTGAATTTGGGCTCTGAGCTAAGGATGAGTTGAAGACGAGGAAGAAGAGGGGGAAGGAGACCTACAGAGTCTGGACCCCTGCACTTTCCTTTGCCTTTTGTAAAATGCCCCTCTATTTCATTTGCTCAAGGAGGAGCTGCTCTAATTTGTGCAGGATGTCCAGGGAAACTCTGGCCTTTCCTGTCCTCTGGATCATTGGCTTCCAAATGCACTTTGGCATGAGGCACACAGTCAGTCCCTTAGATTTTTATATTGATTCCTGTTGCCCAGATGGAACCAAGAGCAAATCCTACTTCTCCTTCAACCCTGCTCATTACCTATTCATTTTTATAAAATTTGGGACATTTAGATAAGCAGAAATTATAAAATAAAAAGATCACCTGTGATCCCACTACTCAGAACAACTATCAACATTTTTGAATATGCAACCTGTCCTCTGTCAATTGTGGTTATACCGTACATGCTGTTTTATCCTTGCTATCTCACAATTTTGCAATATTTTATTGAGTGTCTGTACTATTGTTATTTAACCAGCCTCTCATGTTTGGATGTTTAGGTGGTTTCAAGTGAGTGCCTTCCTACAGTTCCAAGTCATTTTAACTCATCAAGGCGAGCGTCTTCTGCTCTCCCTCTCTTTTCCTTGAAAAACCCACCCCTGCTTCCTCCTATCCTCAATGATTTTGCTCTTATGGACCCAGGGGCTTCCCTCCCATTCATCTGCACTCTATTCAACTTGCCATTGCATGTTCTGAAAGAGGTATAAGCCATCTCATCCCCCACCCACACCTCCAACTCACCAACCAGGTCCTCACACTGCTGGATGCCAAGGTGTGGCATGTGGAGAATATAGGAGTGAAGAGCACCCACTCCAACCTGTAAGTAGCTCCCAGTCTATAGGGAGCTAGAAGGAAGATGGGGCCCATGCCTATGTCCAAAGTAACGTCCATAAAAAGAGGTAAGTCTAATGCTGGTGGGTACAGAGAGGGAGGGATTACCAAAAATTTGAGATTGAGCAATAAGATTTTTTTGCAACAGGTGGTAGTTTAGTTGAACTTTGAGGAATGGATGAGGGTGATGGGGGTCAGGGCAGAAGGAGGAAAGTCTAGGTTCAGGAGTCCTCACCAGGACAATCTGAAATCTGGATGATGCAGGTGTGATGACATGTTGTTTGCTGGGAGGAGCACAGAATAGCACCTGGTCTGACTTGTGGAGAATCTTAATTGCTAAGGTGAGAAAGCGAGATCACTATAGCTATAGGGAAGTTCCAAAATTGCTCATCATGTAGGAACTTAGTAAAAGAGGCACACTAGAGACCAGTAGGTGGTATGGTGGTTGAAGTGCTGGACTCCCACATGGCCTACCGCAATTTAAGTCCCAGACCTGGTCGATTGAACATTACATTTGGAACATGTGTATGCATGCCCAAGATCCAAGGAGGAGAAAGGAGAAGAAAGGATTGCAGTGTGGCCACACCCACAGGGAGTGATTTCTCACTTTCCCTTTCACTGTCTCTTGTCTCTCTGGTGAGCACATACACTCTATGGCAAAAACCTAAAAACAAACAAAGCACAGAAAAAAATGATAGAATATTTTGATTCATAAGAATATGTTTTCTGCAGCAAGTGGTATGGTAGTTAAGGGCTAGATCCCACATGGCTGACTCTGTGGTTAGAGTCCCAGACCTGGTGGCTTGAAAATCACACAGGGTGTGTATGCATGTGTGTATGCATGTGGGCCCAAATTCCCAAGAGGAGAAGAGAGGAGAGGGGATTGCGCATGGCCATCCTTCCTGGGGAGGATGATTTCTCACTTTCTCTCACTCTCTGTCTCTGGTAAGGGCATGTACCCTATGGCAAAATCTGCTGTCTCTATCTATCTATCTATCTATCTATCTATCTATCTATCTATCTATCTATCTATCTATCTATCTACCTACCTACCTATCTATCTGTCTATCTATATTGATATCTATCTATATATATATACATATTTTGGGTAGTCTTTCCTGTATCTTGTAACTTACAGTCATTTTGTGAATTTCTTTGGTTGCCATCACAACCTTTCTTTCTTTTCTCAAGTTCACCACTGCTAGGGGACAGTGATCTTTCCAGAGACTCTGGATCATGTGAAGCCAGCTAGAAGCCACGTCCAAAGGCAGAGAGGGATAGGCCTGTGTTGTCTGTTCAGCTGCTCCCCTTTGAATGTGGTTGAGATGTCCCTCTTCTCGGAGCCAAGGTTCATCATCATCATGAGCCTTAAGCACCTCTTTTTTCTAGTGGCTGCCATATATCTCAGGGGCTCACTCTCAAGCCCATGCTTTGCAAGGATTGAGGTTCTGATTCACATGTTAAGGAAGCCTAAAGGGGCCTCTTTTGGCATTTATTAAACCTCTGATGAACAAGCCACTAGAAGTCTAATTATTAATCTTTGGGAAACTTGACCCTTCAATTAACTGAGTAATAATTGCATTGTGGACCATCAAAAACCCTGCATTATTAATGAGCACTTAAGGTCAATATTCGTTCGCTTCACTTTATTGTCTGTGATATTTATCACTTGTAATATGACTTCCTGGTTAATTATACAGAATCATGCAGCATTCACTTTTGATTAATGTGGAAAGTTCATACAGACTTTGTTAAAAAAACATTTATTATGTGTGATGTATTATAATAAGCCTTTTTTTCCCTGAGCTTTGTCCTATGTACATATGTTTTCAATATTTAGAATTTTTTTCTGTGCAGAGGAACTTCCTAATACATGAAATTGAGAAAATTTAATAAATCATGTTAGCCACCTGCGCGATGTGTGTTTTTTATTGTGATACGATCTTCTTGTGGGAAGGTTGGGGTCATAACTTATGCAAGATGATAAACGCATTTTAACTTGAAGGAACTGCTGTGAAATCGTATTCCAGGCATCCTTTTATTGCACAGGGGACAGCGAGGGGTAGTGGAAGGAGTATGTTCTTGGCGTCGCAAGACTTGGGCAGTAATTAGCTGTGTGACCTTGGGCAACTTACTCTGCATCTCGTCATCTCATAAATTAATCTGTATTCATTGATTAATACCTCCCCAGCCTCCCTTACAGAGTGAGTTTGAGGATCAAAGACTCCAGTGCATGTGAGAAAGCTTTGTGCAGTGAAATATGCCCACCAGGTCGTTGTGTTCATTTGGGGTAGATTTCCCTCCAATTCCTCTTATTGCTGAGACATTATCACTTGTCATTTCTAGGCAGATGTTGTTTCTAGTTTGATAATAAACTTTATACAGCATAAACAAGCCAGCAAACTACTCTTTCCTAGGAAAGGAACAGGAATCCAGGTTGTTAAATGTTATTGACTAAATTGTGTCTCCCCAAAATCAATACATTGAAATCCTAACCCCCAGTACCTTAGAATATGACTGTATTTGTAATTAGGGCCATTAAAGGGGTAATTAAGGTAAAATGAATAAAAAGATTGTATTGGTAAAAATACAGTGTGACTGGTATCCTTATAAGAAGAAATTAGGACACAGACTGATACAGAAGGAAAACAATGTGAAGACACAGAGAATAGCACCTACAATCAAAGAGAAAGGCTTTCGAAGGAACCAATTCTGCGATACCTTGATCTTGGACTTCCAGCCTCCAGAACTATGAGAAGATAAAATTTCAGTTTTTTAAGTGATCTATCTATGGTATTTGTTATGGCAGCCTGAGTAAACTCATACAGTGCACATTAACACACACACAATTTTCAGGACTCTTGGGATAGAGGGGACACTCCAGGAAATCGTGTTCAATGACCTGCTTTACTCAGGGAAGAGGAGGCCTGCCAGTGGACCTCCTCTTCACTCTTTGTACATAGGAAGGTGACCATTATTATAAGGACCTATGGAGAGTCCTGAAAATCACCATGAGAAGCAGGCAGGAGGCTTGATATTAGGCCAGATGGTTTGCTACTACAGGGTGCCAACAGATATGAATGGTGTGGGGTTTGAATATTTGGAACCTGTGGGGTTTGTGGCTTTGCAAGCCACTCAGTTATTGAGCAGTAGCTACGAGAGTAGAGGGAAAAGAAAGTCTGACCAATTAGAAGGACAAAGTTTATGGAAAGCAGTGAACATTGGAATCACAAGGCTATGAAAAACCTGAATGAAAGGGTAAAGTCTGAGTGATTTATTCTGATATAAGGCCAAGATATATAAAGGCTGATCATTTTGGGTGCATATTTACAAGAGCTTAGCTTATTTGGACTGGAGGGACCATTTTAAGACAAATATGTCCTTGTTGTTTTGGACATCAGCTTCTCTTGGGCAAGGAAACAGCGAGGCATGTGGAGATACTGTGTAGAGGAAAGACCCACTCCATACCTACCCTTCAGCCCAGCCCAGCCTGTCTGACTTTCTTCCTTTCACTTGGACTTTGGTCCAGTCTTTTCTGATGCTTAACTTCTCTCCTTCAGGACAGCTCAGGTTCAAGTCCTGTGGCCCAAAAGCCAATGACTAATTTCCTGAGCCACTTTAGCTATGAAATGTTCTATTATTTAAAACACTTTTTTTTTGACAAATCATCTGTCAACAGTAGATGAAGTTAACATTTCTTTTGATCAATAAATATTGAGATTATGAGTAAAATATTGTCTGCATTTCTAAGGACTATTGCATACTTTGGTGTTCATTCTATTCCAGCCCATCTGCTTTAACAAATTTTAGCAGAGCTGTTATAATTTTCATTTATAATTTATTATGGGTTTGTACGAATTTCCTCCATGTGTGAAACCTATTTAATGTTAACATTCTTAAATTGGAGTTGGTTATAAATAATGCACCAAGAGATGTGAAATGGTGCAAATTATTTCTTTGTGTTGTACCTGTCAGGCCAACGTTACATTTTTAGTGTTTGTAAATAGTTTTGCACAACTTAGATCCAGATTAAGTCTATCAAAGGGAAAGGACTCTTTGTCCCACTTTATGTAAATGACAAACCTTTAGCCAATTTGTGGTCAAAAAATAAATAGTGGAAAGGGCTTGCAGACAACATTTATTTTGTATGTACATTAATGGGCACTTCCATTTTTCCTGGAGGCCAGAATCCGCTTTGAAATTCATGTTTGATAAATTCCCTGGCTTTCTGAGTAATTTAACTGTCTATAGGACTGTTGATCCTCTGAGTGTATCATTGAACCTCAGGGACTCGTGCACCATTTCTGCATATCCAAGTTCAAATATATGCTCAAGATTGGTTTAAATTTTAAGTTGTTGATCTTATTTCTGATAGATTTGTTAGCTTATCCTCCATTTCATTTCTAAAACCTGCTCCTAATCCTCAAATACTCTCTTCTTAAACACATCTTTGCTAAATTCATTGATTGTGTTAGTAAAATGTATATTGAACAGTCGTTCTGCAAGCACACTGTAACATGAATATCGTTAGTGCCTTCACTCAAAGACCAGAAGTTTGATAACGTGGCTGTCAATTATTACATCTTCTAATGTATTCTTACTCTTAGGTAGACCATTTATTTTCAAGTCTTTTATAGTATTTCTTTATATGTTTCATCAGTAGTAACAGATATTTTTTTTTGCTAATTTTCGTGTTATGAGTCATGCAATGTAAAATACAAATTGAGTCTATTTAAAATATTTTTTTGTTTATTCTAGAATTATTGACATTTTGTCATTATTACAAATGTTGTTTCCTAATAAAAGTTTCTAACCCATTTTTAGTGATAAATGTATGTAACTGACTTGTAAATCCCTAGCTCATTTTTCAAAATGAATTCCTTTTTTTTTTTTTGAGAAGTTTTTGCTATAGGGCGTGTGCGCTCACCAGAAAGACAGAGACAGAGAAACAGAAAGCGAGAAATCATCTCCCTGGAGGGATGGTCATGCCACAATCCCTTCTCCTCCATTCTCCTCTCAGGATCTTGGGGATGCAAGCATACATGCCCATCATGAGTTTAAGCCACTGGGTCCAGTACTCGAATCGTGGTTGACTACATGGGAGTCCAGCGACATAGCCATTACGCTAGCTGCTGGTCCCTTACAGTGAATTTCTAGCATTAAATAATAAGTTAATCCTATAAACACAGACTTTTAGGTATTTGCTATGTCCATAAACTACCTTTTCATAGGCATGTCAAGATTCCCAAAGCACTTCAATATGTATACATTTTTTTTGAAGTTGTGATCTTCTCAATCACCTTGAACTATAATTTGCATCTAGTGGAGGAGACTAGTTCAGGCAGTTAGTGGCAGTGTGCTTAAGGCACATCTGTTTGTAGAACCCAAGTGGATCATGCCTCAACTCATGATTGTGTTGAATGTTTGTTTTCTCCCAGATGGAATTGCTTTTATCTTCTAAAAGCAGTTCTTTTGATGAAACACATTTAATTCAGTATTTCTCCCTTTCTATTTTGCCCTGACCTGTTGGACTTTTCCTATCCAGGGAAACACATACATACCGGGCTCATCTTGTTTCTTAGCAGTTCATTTCTTCTCATAAGTCAGCTCAGATACTTAAAGGCCTTTCTACATCTCTGTTTTTTTTCTTCTCCATAAGGAAATTGCTCTAAATGAAAAAAAAAAAAAAATCCTTCTGTGTGGCCTGTTCAGCAAGACTTAGGAACTTCCTCTCCTTAGTTTTCAGGCCCAAACGGACCCGCAGTGCCAGAATTCAAATTTACAGTCTCTGGGGCAACATTTTAATAGAGTTTTTGCTGGTGTTAAAGCTTAACTCTGGTGTTATATTCATACTCTACCATGGAGGTTTAACCACCCAATTTTATTAGCAGCAAAATAAAAGTATCAGGAAAATGAAATCTCGGTGTTTGTGTCTTGGGAGGGAGCAGCCATGCCCCCTTTTCCCAATGGTAATTTATATCTTCTTGGATCATGGTGCACGTAAACTTGGAGAGCAGTAAAAAAAAGAAGCCATTTGAGAACATTTCTGACTTAAATGAATTATGTGTAGGAAAAGAATACCCAGCCCATATTATCTTTGCCTTTTAAGGAACTAAAGCTTTGATAGCAAGAGCATTTGGTACAGTGATGCACCCTGGACAAAGATTACTTTAGAGGCTAAATTAATAGATTTGGAACATAGAAATGAGAATAATGAATCTATTTCATTTAAAAATTTTTTTTCAAATTATTTCTAGTCTAAGCTTTTTGCATCTTCTGAAGAGTTTTGGGTCTTGGGCTATGTGTGCTAGCTCAGTGCTACCTTTTACTACAATGGTCCCTTCTGCTATACAGATCATGTGTGACCCAAACCTAAAGAAAAAAGATGTTGATATCACCTGGACCATTTAAATTTTCATTCTATTGGATTCAAAATGCAAAAAGGAAATTGCAACTGTGGCTTTTAAGTGGAGTTAAGTATCATCAGTTTGATGGTTGAAGACTGGTCAGGGCATAATTTCTCATTTTAAACATACAGTCCTGGACTTGTACTCAGGGGGCTCTTGCCGTGGGTCTGTCACTAACTTTTCAAAGTCATTTCAAGCTCAGTGACAGTTTTCTTTGACCGTGATGTGGGGATAATGATGTCCATGCCCTAGTTCTATAGGGAGGATCCGAGGGGATAATGGGAGAGAAAGTGCTTGAAAAAAGATGAAATGCCCTATAATGCCTGACCTCTGGGAAGGGCATGTCACTAGGTATTTTTCACCTGTTCCTGGGGCTTTTTTCTTTGGGCTGGAAGAAAAGTTGGGGGAACTATCATTTACCTTTACTAGTGATGCCAGATAAAATAGCAGCTACCCAGTTAAATTAAATTTGTCTCTAAGATAAACAAGAGATACTTCCAGTATACCTCACCTTTTGCATATACTCAGTCTAAAAATTATTTGCTCTTTATCTGAGATTCAGGTCTAACTGGGCATCCTGTATTTTTGTGAATAAATTCCACAACCCTCACTTTCATTGCTCCAAGAAGATTCTCCTTCTTCCTCTTGGTGTCTTGATAAGACCACAAATCTTGGACTCTGGCTGTGGTATAGAATGAGGTGGCCCCTGAAATCAGAAGACAGATGTTCAGCTCTAGATATTGATTCTTATTAGCACATGATTTTCTGCTTAGGTACTTGGGCAAGTCACTTAACCTGATCCTTAGGATTCACAGCTCTGAAGTGAACATCATAGCTTATCGAAAGGGTGTCATGATGGTACATGAGGTTATGTAAATTTGGGGGAAGTGTTAAAGCATTAGGTGCAGTAGAGCTTCCATATGCCTTGCTCTGGGAAGCACAGTAATACACTTGACCTCCATGTTATCAAAAGGTGGCTAGATGCGTTAATTCTTGCCAACAAAAATATCAATATATCCACTCTTCCCATTTAAGCTTTATATGCCTTTCATTGGCTTTATAAGCATTATCAGCAAACATTTTTATTTGCTTTGTCTGTTGCTGGCAGGAGCTGGGTTTCTAGTTTCACTTTTAGAGCAGTCACTGAGGTGCCTGGTCCTTTAATCTTCCTGAAATGAGCACTTGGTTTGTGGCCCTAACACCTATATAAGCCAGTCTGAGCTCTTTGTCCCCAGCTGCCACAGTGTCTTCTTCTTTCACACAAGCAATGAAGAATGCCATAGCT
>NW_006159672.1:2701437-2704379 GCF_000334495.1 Tupaia belangeri chinensis | reverse complement strand
GAATCTGAGGCTGCAGGAGAGAGAACTCTGGCTGCCTTCAGTCACGGTCTCTTGAAGGTTGGTTGGGCCAGGAGGTGATCAGGTAAGATGGCAGCAAGCATGTTAAGGAGGGTTGGCAGTAGGGCAGATGTAACAGATGTAGTGGCCTCTGGCCAATGGCTGGATTGGACTATAAAGGCAGCTGCTGGGGTGGCTAGTACGTACTTCCCACCTGCGGGCTCTTGATAGGAGTTATGGGGCTGGGGGGCGGGGCGGTGTCCTCTACCCCTTCCCTCTGCTCTCTCTCATCATTATGCAGATCCCTACTGCCTGACCTAGCTTCAGTCTTTTCCTGGCTTCTCCACAGAGCCAGAGTTAACTTTTACAATTCTTTTCTCTTCCTATCCATGAAAGCGTATGTTTTCTCAGCCATTCTGGGCACTTCCCTTTCATTTCCTGGGAAAGAAAAGCTCAATCTGTCTTTTCCTGACCGCAGTCATCCTCCCTGTCGAGTTGTGAGTTGTTCACATCCATCCCATCAGATCCATCTGGTCCAGGCACCTTGTTGACTTTCTTATTGGCTCTTTCTCTCAGCTGCGTTTGGCCTTCTGATGCTTTTGAGATTCCTTCTGCTCTGGTGGAGCTATTTGTAAGGTTTCCCCTGGGTCCTCTGAAGCGTCTGCTGTCTTTCTCTTCTCTGTTCCCCTTCTTGCTCTCTCTTTGTTTTCTATTGTTACAGCAGGCTTTCGTGGATAGCATACAATTTTTCTTTTCTATTCTTTTTTCCTTTCTTTTGTCTTTTTTTTCCCTTTTACTTAATTTTGCTTTATACATAAAAGGGTGGAGTTTTTTTACTGGTCTGCACCCCCCTGTGATTGATGGAAAAGAATATTGTACCAATTGATTGAGATAAAAAATTAGTGCTTTTGCCATAGAAAAGCCAAATTAGCCATCAGAAATAGGGGCATAGAGTATTTTAAGAGTTTTTTGATTAATTCTCATGATGTGAGGCCTTTTGACACAAAGTTTTATGTGCTGCGATGTGGGAGGAGGAAGTGGTAACGGGTTATTACAGATTTTACTTTTACCTTTACTTGATTTATTGGCCTACTCTTTTGTGATATGAAATAAGAGCACTGCAGATCTGAGAGAGTCTCCTTTTGGAAAGAACAATTCCTCTGTGTGTGTGTGTGTGTGTGTGTGTGGTTTCTAGAATGCAGGCTCCGAATTTCAGAGACTTTGCCAAAAAGACTCAAGAGTAGAATTTTAGTCAAAATGCCTACAGTTATGGAAACAAAATAGCAAAAATAGGCCTTTTTAATGCAGATAGGTGTCACTCAGCACCTAAAAGTGACAGCTAATTAATTCTTTTATCACCCATGTGAAGGAGAAAATCCTAATTTAACAGAGTGTTGATAGCAAATAATTATTAACAAGAAACATTTTTTGACAGCAACTCATTTGTTCTTATTTTTAAAACATATTCTATTTCTTAAAATCTGTTGTCGGCTTCATAGTTTCCTTATTGCATCACTTAGGAATTAGTTTTATTACAATCTACAATCTAACCTAAATCATTATTGCAGCAACTCCTAACTTTTTGTCATCTGAAGGCATTTTTATAAAATATAACAATCTGGGTAAGGCATGTCAAAGATTTCCTTGGCTATACTTTTGACTTCATATTTTAAAAATAAGGACTTTGGAAATTGAATACTTTTGCTGATAGAAAGCAATATTATATATATATATGAGTTTGATTGGCAAACAGATATATTGAATTTATAGTTTCACTTACTAGAGAGAAGTATTATGATATAAGTCCTGTACTGTTATTCCAAAGAAGCTGCTAAAACTCCATTTTCTCAGTTAGTGGGAATACATTTAAATGTCTAATAGAGATATGTATAAAATTTTCAAAAAGGAAAATATAGATTGTGAAGAAACTATGCATAGATTTCAAAACATTTTGCAACAAAATAAATGCATACTTTAATTCCATTTTTACACAAACTTTTGCAAGTACCCTTTTATGTATCTATTTATTGAGGGTAATTTCCAAATACTGTGTATGAAATATAAGTGTGAGCAAAAGTATATTAATTTATTTTGACAATCTGAGTAAAAACTCTTTACTAACACTTCTGGCTATGGTAATTTTTATTGATTATTAAGAAGTCAAGTTTTTCTTTTTCATTTTCTCTTTGTGATGGAAGACAATTGGCAAATGTGTGTGTGTGTGTGTGTGTGCGTGTGCGCATGTGTGTTCATCAAGTTTGAGTTTGGATGAATCATCTAGAAGCATATTAAACTAATTGTCCACCTCTCCATTTTTTAACTGATATGGTAACATTTGATCTCTTTTTCCTTCAGTTTTGTTTTAAAGTCCAAGATGTGAAGGATGCACTATACATTGCTTATTGGTCTTTGCCCCTCCCCTCTCCCCATCCCCTGTTTTGGGAGTAGGGGTACAGAGAGCAATGCTGTTTGCCACAAGATGGTGCTCTGTAGATAACGTTTTGTGAATTTTGCCAATTAAGAATGTAATTCTCCTGGACAACTGGGGTGGCACAAGGTACCCTACTATTTCACAAGACTTTATTATGGATGGTCTCTGTCTGGGGGCCTAGGTTGTACTGGTTAATGTTCCCAAACACTAATGCAATACAAAATATGTCCCATGTAGAACAAAAGCTCTAAAGTCACCACAGGAGCATCTGGTTCAAGTGGTAAACACTTTCACCTTGAAACTCTTGCTGCCTCTGGGAGGTTTAATCAGTGGCAGGCAGCAGGCTGGCTTTTCCTAATGACTGATTTATCCTTGTTTTTGGTTGTGTACTTGAAGTAAGAATGACACTTATTAGAGTAAGTTTTGCTAGAAATGAGATACTGGACCTTGCGGTCAATAAAGGAAGTGGCTTGGTGAGCTTGGGTGTTGGTCATGCACGTACCGGTAGTTCCCC
>NW_006159672.1:2686939-2701419 GCF_000334495.1 Tupaia belangeri chinensis | reverse complement strand
CGCTCTTCCTTCCACAGCTGTCTGTGGTTCACACAGCATCCTGTGCAGGAGCATCCCCTGCACCCCAGAGCTCCAGCAAAGGAGGAATGGTAATCTGGCAACAGCCCTGTCCAGGCACGCGTTGCTTAGCAACGTGCAGGACCTGGTGATGCTGACATCACATTGGAGAGCAGGTTCACGCCTACTAGCGATGGGAATAAATTTGTTAACGAGTCTAGGAGGAAGCAGAGACCTGGTGCTGTTCTTCTAGACTGGGCCTCTTGGAGCTTGAACAGAGAAGCCTCACTTCTCATCCCTCTTTATGAGGGCAGGAGTGGGGGGAAACCATCCATAGTGCATTGTTGCTATCCCTCAGGGGTAAATTTTTAGCTGCAGAATTTATGAGTTGCACATTTATTTGATTTGGCTTTTGGTTAATTTTTTTCTCCTCTTGTCAACCTGACAATATGAGGGCAGACGGATGCAGTCCCTGTAGAAGAGGTAGTAAACGGTACTCATGGAGACTGCTTTATAGAGGCCTTCTAGGCTGCTCTCCTTTTCCCTCCCTCCCTCCCTTCCTCCTTCCATCCTCTTCTCTATTGCCAGTTTGTCAAGGCTCATGCAACCAGAACACTCACTCTAGATAAATAAATCCTGAAATAAATATGGATGCAAGTCTCATTAACATTACCTGTCAAATCCCTAAGCACAGAACCCCAAAATGGCCCCATGGGTCTCCCAGTAATTTCTGGAAAGCACACTAAAAAAAAAAAGATGATCAGTGGGTATATTTGTGGAAGTCATTAGCAGGGTGAAGGAAGATATGCTTATAAGTCAATAATTCTTTTTGACACGACCTTAGCACTGGTTGTGTGACAATCCTCCTTAATGGAATGAAGAGACATATGGCCTGAGTTTTATGACAGATGTCAGGAATCCTGAAAGGTGGCACGAGGACCATCTTGGTTATTTTTTTTTTTTCCTTTTAACTGACATGGATGTATGGGACATTTTGTCAACCTAATGACTGTATTCTTTGGTTCTTCTGAACATCCAGTGGCAGTAGAATATAGTGACCTACTTCTCAAAGTCTGGTAAATACCATTGAAGGCAAAATTTATGTTAGAAAAGGTCCAAAGAACAGACACTCAATCTGAATTCTTTGAAATCATATAGAGTTGAATTTATTCCACACTACCTATGCAGTGTGTTAATCTTCAGGATTTAAAAGTCAGTAAGGGAAAAAAATCACATTTAACTCTTTAATGACACTTCTATATCTCATATGTTGTTTATTATGGAGATTGGTGAGTTAGTGGCTCACTCCTAAAGAGCTTTTTCTACTGTTTTGCATTTTGGAATGCACGACTCTCAGCACGGCCTAACAAAATCATTGTCATTGGAACTCAAGAAAATGATGTATTGCTAAAGTGGATAGGTGACATGCCTGCTTGTGATGAGGCTTTTTATTATCTCTTTGAAGCAATACTATCAAGCGATATATAGCAGAATTGTATTTTCAAGAGAGCTGATTATGGGACCATGAGTGGGCAAGTTTAAGAAAGTGGTCCCAATTTGGAGAACATACTCCCAAGGTACAACTATTGGATTTGATTTGGGAGAAAAGAAGGTACGAGATATAACACAGCACTTTGTAATCATTTATTAGTCTTGGAAGGGCCCCCGAAGGTACTTGAATTATAATAGAAAGCAGCAGCTATAAATCAGGCCATCAGAGCACAAGGAGCATACTGCGGCAGCACCCAACATTTGTGGAGGAGCTGCTGTATTTCTGGCTCTTGCCTTGGTTTGTAAGCAGAAAGGAAACTTAGCTGACATCAAGATGCACTTAATTTTCTTCCTTCATTTTCTATGCTTTTCTTAACTTACATACTACGGATGCAATACTCGCAGCTTTCCTTCTGGCAAGGGGTGTCTTGTCAAAGTGACCGTGGCCAATGTTTTATCAATAGCGAAGTTCTGAGTGCTTTGGACTGTTTGGCTGATTGATATTTTCACTGACTTGCAGACCAGGTTTAAAAACAATTTATTTAACTCTGTGTCTTGTTATTTCTTTCCACAAAGTCTATTCTCCATGTTCTTGACCCGCTCTTGCCTTTTTTCCGGATGTTGGCTTTTCTCCTATCTCACCATGTTCACTCCCTGATTTCCTTTTACTTATTTTATTTTTTTAAGTTTTGTTTTAGTGCACATGTGCTTGCCGGAGAGAGACAGAGATAGAGAGAGAGGAATTGAGAAATCACTCCTCAGGGATGATGGCCATGCTGTTATTCCTTCTCCTAAAGTCTCCTCCAAAATTTTGGACATGCATGCACATGTGCCAGGACTTGAACTGCACAGTTGGCCTTGTGGGATCATCTAGTGCCTTAAACCTTCCTGCCACCTGCTGGCCCTTGAATTGATTTTTGAATCTCTTCCACGTCCTTCAGAATTTATTGGAGTTTTCACAATTGCCTTCTTGAAAGTTTTGGGGTATAATGGTAATACTTCCTTTAGCAATGACCATTAGTGTCTCGACTTAGGGGCATCTAAGGATTGGGGGTAACTGAGACATTGGAATAAATCATTTCAGCTAAAGCTTTTGGATGTAAGTCCGAAGAGAAGTTGGGAGCCAGCAGGTGGCACCGTGGTTAAAGTGCTAGACACTCTTACATGGCTGACAAAAGTTTGAGTCCTGGACCTGGTGGCTTGCTTTCTCACCCCCACCCCCTTTGGTCAAATTAAATAAATGAATGAATAAATAATTCTGAGAAAAAAAAAGTGAAGTCAAGATTGGTAAATGCGGGAACCAGCAATTAGCGTAATGGCTATGTCGCTGGATTCCCACATAGTCGACCACGGTTCGCGTCCTGGACCCGGTGGCTTAAAACTCACGCCGGGCACGTGTGCGTGCGTGCCCAAGATCCTGAGAGGAGAATGGAGGAGAAGGGATTGCGACGTGACCATCCCCTCTGGGGGGTGATTTCTCGCTTTCTGTCTCTCTCTCTCTGTCTGCCTGGCGAGCGCACGCGCCCTATAGCGAAAACCTCTCAAAAAAAAAAAAAAGATTGGTAAATGCCATTTAGACATTTATTTCTAATTTTACAGGGATTTCCATTTTTCAAAAGTATTTTATGTAGCTTAAATTTTTCAATAGAAGAGATAGAAGGGAGGTGAAAAGTCATCCTCCAGGGGAATGGCCACACCACAATCCCTTCTCTTCTTGGGATTTTGGGCATGCACGCAGACAGGTCTAGTGTAATTTTTCAAGTCATTGAATCCAGGACTCAAACTCTGTGTGGCCATGTGGGAGTTCAGCACCTTAACCCCTACACCACCTGCTGGTCCCTTATCTGGTTTTTGCACTTTGCTTGTTTGAATGTGAGTCAGTTTATTTTGTTTTGTTTTTAAAGAACAATTCCTGTTTTCGTTCAATTAAATACTTAATTATCTAATAGATTTTAAAAATGAAAACTTTCTTATAAGAAATAGCAATATATTTAAGTCAAATCCACACAATGTTTCCCTTGTTAAGAATAAGTTTTGGCCTAGGCAGAGTGGGCCACTATTTTTTTCATGGCTCCAGAGTGATGTGTACATTTAGCCATCATATACATTTGCAGTCAAAAGTAGCTTAAATGATCTGCTTTGTTCACTGCTTAATTATGTTATTTTACTGTTCCTGAAAACCTGACACAAGGCAAATTTACATTACTGTGCTCCTAATTAGCCAATAATCCTTAAGGATTTGAATGATACATACCCAAAGTAATTTCCCTCTTCACTAAATATGAATGTCCTTACGTCAGGTTAAGAAGATAGTGCAAAGACAGAAGGCATCTTGGTGATGACAGCCCTCAACATGTCTGTCTCCTGAGTCACACTGCTTTAAAAGCTACATAATGATTTCAACAGTATCATAAAACACATCAGAGGAAATCAATAAATAAACTATGTAGTTGGCTAAGATGTGCTTAGTTGCATATCAGATGGTAAAAACCCTTGTAGATGCTTGTAGGTTTTGAAAGAAAAAACTGAGCATTTTTTTTTCTTTCTTTCTTTTTTTTTTTTTGGCCTGTAATTCACACCCTGCCAGAGCAGCTTTATGTATGTCTGTCAGCCACCCAGTAGAACCTAGAGAGACCCACAGGCAGCTGATTGGCACCTTGAATTGCTATGTTCACCACAAAGCCTGGCTCTGAATCCTTCTGTGTATCACTACACATGATGTTTGTCTACCCTAGCTACGAGACCCTCCTCTTCATTTGCTACTTGTGGTTGTCACCAAGCCACCAACTGCTATTCCTTACTTCCTCCTTCTTAACAGAATCCCATTGTGTCCAGGTCTCTCTTTTGGTCACATGGCTGTGTGTTTAGGGAAGGCAGGCTATATCTTCTACCCTAGGGATAGCTTAGGGTTAATCTAAGCTCCTACTTCTCAAATCATTTGACTCTCATCCAGATAACAAGAAATTCATTTTATATCATAGTTTATCCCATGTATAAGTAGTGAGATACGTGTATGTTGGTATTTATAGTTTTTCAATGGAAAAATTGGGGTTGGGAGCTACTTAATTTATTTCTTTAATTTCACTTTGTAATACAAGGTCTAAGCCAATCATTATTGTTCCATTCTCCTAGGTAGTGGTTGGTTTAGTCAGGGTATGTGATTAAAGTCTGGCCAATAAGAAGCTGAAGGACTCTTCTGAAGGGTTTGAATTACTAAACAAAGAAAGCAGCAGTTCCTCTCTGGCTGGATGTCTTACAGTATGAATAGGCTGCCTAAAACTGAAAAAGACCAACAAAGAAACTGAGCTGCAGATGACTCAGGGTAAGAAGAAACTACCTGGATCATGGTTGTGTCACTTAGTTCTCCAGCAATCCATTTCAGGAATTCTTATTGTGAGATAAATGTTTCCATTGTTTAAGCCAGTTCAATGGGAGTTTTCTGTTATTTATTTATTTATTTATTTATTTATTTTGACAGAGAGAGACAGAGAGACAGAAAGCGAGAAATCACCCCCCAGGGGAGATGGCTATGCTGCAATCCCCTCTCCTCCATTCTCCCCTTGGGATCTTGGGCACACATGCACACACGCCTGACGTGAGTTTTAAGTCACCGGATCCGGGACGCGAACTGCGGTCGACTACATGGGAGTCCAGCAACATAGCCATTATACTAACTGCTGGTCCCTGAGTTTTCTGTTATTTGCAGCCAAGAGTATCCTAATACATCTCACAGTATCTAGAAATCAAATTATTTGAGCCAGAATCTGTAACAACTAACGTTAATGAACTATGGCAGTATTCCAATTACAAGATGAACTTGGAACCCTTTTTGTCATGTGAAATAGACTGAATATGACATAGAACTGGTTTTGAGATCTGATTCAGTAGACCACTGGAATTCTTGGTTTAACCTTTGTGGTTTTTTTTGCTATTCGTAGGTGACCTACACATCTCATAATGTAAAGTTATTTATGATTTTTTGAGCCTCATATTTGAATTTTGTATGCCATGAAATGGCTTTTGTATACCATGAACACTTAACAGATGAGCATAGGTAATATACAACAGCTTTATGGTTCTCCTCTTGTCTTTGTGAACTCATTTATTCTTGAAAATAACTCACACTCATTTTCTCATAAAGAAGTGTTGTCTTCCTCTTCTCATCCTACCTTATGCACATGAAAAGTGTATTTGTTAATGCTGGAAATGTAGAGAAAGTAAAGAAAATGGGAATCATAACCAGGAAATATGAAGGTACTTCACAAAGTTTATGGAAAATGGAAATAAAGTACAATTTAATTGGGTGCAAAATATTAGAAATCTTTGCCCTTTTTTTCACAATATACATTTTCCACTAACTTTTTGAACACCCTCTCCCCATGGAACACTAGATAAATTGGAGAGTGATATGTTAGGTGGTGGCCCACATTTAGTATAAGAATGAATGTAAGAGAATCTGTATGATAATTAGAAAAAGTGACTTTATGAAACATGGGTGTCCACGTTTCATTCAGGGCTGAGGTCACTTGCTGGTGAGGGCTGAGCATCAGAGAAAGTTGGAAACACATTCTATGTCTGATTGTGCATAGATTACAAGTAAGCTTGTTGGAAATTATAACCTCTCAATGCCCCTAGATGAGGTTTTGTGAAGATCTCAAGACATGTTTCTCGCAAATGTCAAGAGTCTTCTGAACCTACAGTAAATGAATCCTCTATAATTCAGAGTGGCACAAAGTAGAAGGTGAAGGTGCTCATTGTTAGGAGCTTGTGATAATCATTTTACTTCAGACAGTCACGTATAATGTGCATCTGCATAGACTTACATGGGAACTCTACCTGATCTTCTGGGTCTCATCTTTGCTTGGGTACAGTATTTGGGGTCTGTACAGTGAGATACGTGTATGTTGGTATTTATAGTTTTTCAATGGAAAAATTGGGGTTGGGAGCTACTTAATTTATTTCTTTAATTTCACTTTGTAATACAAGGTCTAAGCCAATCATTATTGTTCCATTCTCCTAGGTAGTGGTTGGTTTAGTCAGGGTATGTGATTAAAGTCTGGCCAATAAGAAGCTGAAGGACTCTTCTGAAGGGTTTGAATTACTAAACAAAGAAAGCAGCAGTTCCTCTCTGGCTGGATGTCTTACAGTATGAATAGGCTGCCTAAAACTGAAAAAGACCAACAAAGAAACTGAGCTGCAGATGACTCAGGGTAAGAAGAAACTACCTGGATCATGGTTGTGTCACTTAGTTCTCCAGCAATCCATTTCAGGAATTCTTATTGTGAGATAAATGTTTCCATTGTTTAAGCCAGTTCAATGGGAGTTTTCTTTCTGTTATTTATTTATTTATTTATTTATTTATTTTGACAGAGAGAGACAGAGAGACAGAAAGCGAGAAATCACCCCCCAGGGGAGATGGCTATGCTGCAATCCCCTCTCCTCCATTCTCCCCTTGGGATCTTGGGCACACATGCACACACGCCTGACGTGAGTTTTAAGTCACCGGATCCGGGACGCGAACTGCGGTCGACTACATGGGAGTCCAGCAACATAGCCATTATACTAACTGCTGGTCCCTGAGTTTTCTGTTATTTGCAGCCAAGAGTATCCTAATACATCTCACAGTATCTAGAAATCAAATTATTTGAGCCAGAATCTGTAACAACTAACGTTAATGAACTATGGCAGTATTCCAATTACAAGATGAACTTGGAACCCTTTTTGTCATGTGAAATAGACTGAATATGACATAGAACTGGTTTTGAGATCTGATTCAGTAGACCACTGGAATTCTTGGTTTAACCTTTGTGGTTTTTTTTGCTATTCGTAGGTGACCTACACATCTCATAATGTAAAGTTATTTATGATTTTTTGAGCCTCATATTTGAATTTTGTATGCCATGAAATGGCTTTTGTATACCATGAACACTTAACAGATGAGCATAGGTAATATACAACAGCTTTATGGTTCTCCTCTTGTCTTTGTGAACTCATTTATTCTTGAAAATAACTCACACTCATTTTCTCATAAAGAAGTGTTGTCTTCCTCTTCTCATCCTACCTTATGCACATGAAAAGTGTATTTGTTAATGCTGGAAATGTAGAGAAAGTAAAGAAAATGGGAATCATAACCAGGAAATATGAAGGTACTTCACAAAGTTTATGGAAAATGGAAATAAAGTACAATTTAATTGGGTGCAAAATATTAGAAATCTTTGCCCTTTTTTTCACAATATACATTTTCCACTAACTTTTTGAACACCCTCTCCCCATGGAACACTAGATAAATTGGAGAGTGATATGTTAGGTGGTGGCCCACATTTAGTATAAGAATGAATGTAAGAGAATCTGTATGATAATTAGAAAAAGTGACTTTATGAAACATGGGTGTCCACGTTTCATTCAGGGCTGAGGTCACTTGCTGGTGAGGGCTGAGCATCAGAGAAAGTTGGAAACACATTCTATGTCTGATTGTGCATAGATTACAAGTAAGCTTGTTGGAAATTATAACCTCTCAATGCCCCTAGATGAGGTTTTGTGAAGATCTCAAGACATGTTTCTCGCAAATGTCAAGAGTCTTCTGAACCTACAGTAAATGAATCCTCTATAATTCAGAGTGGCACAAAGTAGAAGGTGAAGGTGCTCATTGTTAGGAGCTTGTGATAATCATTTTACTTCAGACAGTCACGTATAATGTGCATCTGCATAGACTTACATGGGAACTCTACCTGATCTTCTGGGTCTCATCTTTGCTTGGGTACAGTATTTGGGGTCTGTACCCAATTCAATTTCATAGAATTAATGGATTAAATAAGAATGTATTGGGAAGGTTACAAAGTATCGTAGGAATTGGAAACAGAAGGGAGAGAAAATGAATCCCCTCAATGATTATTGGGTAGAATCAGAGGATGTGGACCAAATACTCGAGTGAGGGTCCTGGTTAGTTGTCTGATCCATTCACTGAATACAGTGACACTTGCCTCAGCTTAGTTTTGCTCATCGTCAAAGCTGGAGTCAGAGGTTCAGTATCACTTAGTAATCCCAGCCTTCCCCGTGGTCCAGGCATTAGTTAGGGTTAGATCCACCTCCAAGTGGATTATAAGGGGCTAATGTTAAAGGATCCATCCAGGATAGTCACAATGGGGATGGACTACTTGTTTGCAAACTTGACGATAGTTCAGGTGAGTATGATCAGAAATTCATAATGGGGATGTGACAGAGAAAGCAGGTTGAGATCAATTGGTTGCAGAGTCATGGATAAGGAAAGAGAAGGGAAACATGGAAGATTCCAGACAAGACCAGATAAAGAGACTTTAGGATGATTCTGAAGACCAGTGGAATGGGTTGAATGTCACTGTTCTGTGTTTTGCCAGAGAGCAAGACTTTTTTTCCTTTTGCCAGAGAGCACATATGCTCCTCACAGGGAGAGAGAGAGGAGAAAAACCCCGATGGGGAATGGTTGCATCATGATTCCTTCTCCTCCATCTCTCCCTCCTTTCAGAATATTGCACATACATGTAAGTACCTACCGTGTTTCTCGAGCCGTTGGGTCTGCAGCGTGCACAATACTGTGGGCCATGTGTGATCCAGCTGCTTTAATCACCAGGCCACAGAATCTGCCCAGAGACACCATTTTAAAAACAGGTTTTAAATCAGTTGGGTTCACATCACAGTGTTAATATGTAATCTATCAATTGCTTTCTTTTTTTTTTTTGAGAGGTTTTCGCTATAGGGCGCGTGCGCTCGCCAGACAGACAGAGAGAGACATAGAGACAGAAAGCGAGAAATCATCCCCAAGGGGGGATGGTCACGCCGCAATCCCTTCTCCTCCATTCTCTTCTCAGGATCTTGGGCACGCACATACACACGCCTGGCGTGAGTTCTAAGCCACCGGGTCCGGGACATGAACCCCGGTCGACTACGTGGGAATCCAGCGACATAGCCATTACGCTAACTGCTGGTTCCCTCAATTGCTTTCTAATAGAGACATGTAATGCTTTGGTGCTGTGCTCAAGTTAATTGAAGTCAATAAGAAATTGGTTATTTGATTTTGAATAGAAAAATTAGCAGTTACTCCTGATACAGGTAAATATATTCCTTGAAGAGTAAATCAGTTCCCCCAAACAGAGATTCTGCATTATGCTTGCTGTATGAGAAGTTTTTTGTTTCTTGCTCAACCCCAAAACCAACACCATACCAAGACCTTGATTTGTTTTCTCTACTTTGTCCTTAACCTCCAAGGCTCTGACCTGTGAGAAGTGGTCAGCTGTGGGAGTCTCTTCCATTAAGCCCAGGCACCAACAATTTGAGATTTGTTGGACATTTTATTCTCTGATATCTGTGTTTTGAAATTCCTGTGAAAACCCAGGGTACCCGCTTGAGGTGTTACTTATGCTGTAAAATCATTTGCTTTGGGGAATCTTATTTTATTTATTCATCTTTCAAAACTGAATTGCCAGAATCCAGAGTAGATAACAGTTGAACATAAAGTGTTTTGCAAGTACTGTGGCAGAAACTTAGAAATATATATATATGTGTGCGTGTGTGTATACACACACACACAAATAAAAAGTGTGGAGAAGTTGTATTTTTGAACTTTAAATTACCCTCACAGTATTGTTTGAACTTGAGCTTTTTTTATTTCTTTTAGTCTTAAAGGAAGTTATCCCTGCCAAGATATCTTCTCTCTAGGAAAAAATTGTGTTTTTAGGACAGGAGAGGGTTATGGTTACTATTCTGTTTTTTTATTTTTATTTTTATTTTTTTTAATTTTGGACTTCTCTATGGATTCTAGAATATTTCATGGGTTTGGTTCTTAGTTGTGTGTCAGTTAAAAATGGTAACCGTGGAGCTTGATGTTCGTAATACAAGTTCCTGGTGATTCTATGATGATGACAGGGCTCATTAGAACCCAGACATCCTGGGATCTAAACACCATACACTGAGTTTCTACCTCATCCATGTTTCCAGTTCTTCAAAGTGACAATGCTGTAATAAGCATCTTAAGCTTATTGCAGAAGACAGCAACTTAATAGGATGAAACTTTAAAAATTAAAACTGGCAAAACAATTGCTATTGACTGAAATGGGAACTGAGTTGTAATTTGGAACTAAATTAATTATAAACATTACTAATGTGGTACCTGAACTACATAGATAGTAAAAAAAAAAATCAGCCTCTAATATGTCTTGCTAAACATGATAGTTTTCAGCGTCATTTGAAACTGCTCTATGGAGCACTGGTGATGTATTCAAGTGCTTGTACACAGTTGCTGGAAAGCCAATGTGCAAAATAAGAGATGAAGTCTGAGGGGCGAGTGTGATTCAGAAAGAAATTTGAACTGTGTGAGCACAGCCCTTTATACAGAGATTCTAATTTTTCATTCAAAATTTAGGTGGGCAGTGGGCAAAATGTAATCACTTTTTCGCATTGCTGTACTGTATAAGCATATTAGAAAAGCTCTGTGCTGGTAATCATGTAGTGAACTTGAAACCACCCCTAATTAAACTGTCTGCGTCCTCCAGCATTTTCCTGTAATGATGTCAAACCGTGTAGCAATTAGTTGCACCTCTATGAATGTAAACACTGTTTGTAAATCATATAAACTTAACCTGGTTTGCTTATTGAAAATCTCCTAAAAAGGAATTAATTAGCTTTGTATGTTTTGGAATCACAATTTATGGGATCATTTTGGAATCTTTCACTGAAGTCAAATTAATTTTTTTTTTTTCCCTGAGATTCATACAACTGGAATCTCTCTTGCAGGGGATGCAAGGGAAGCTTGAGCACAATTTACTTCATCTTCATTTTATTTCTCTGATGATCGGTGAAGTGTGGAATTCAGGACAGGGGTTTACTGAGTAAACCCAGTTTTAAGATATTTTTCTCAAGAGGAAGGTATATATCATCTGAAGGTTGTACCTTTCCTGTATTTGCCATGTTCTGTAACCAGCATGGAGTGTTTCGAGTTCATTTGAATGTGAAGTTTGGGCATAGACGGGAAGCTTTACGCAGCTGTGCATCACCTTGGAAGACACTAGCCCCATGCTGTGTGGCAACAGCTCAGGAACAATTGCAGATTACAAGGAAGGGGCCAATTGCAGACAAAGAATTGAACAAACAAAACAAACACTCAAGTGTTTTAACTCAGTGATCTTTTCTCTGCCGACAGGGAACACAAAAGAAAAGGGAGCCAAGTTTAAAATTTAGCATGTCTTTGTTGCAATTTTCTTGCTGAAACCTTGGATACTGGTGGTGGATGGTTTACCTGAGCCATCAGCTACATAGCACATTTATGGTTATTGTATTTTACAGGTTGATAGATTTTTATATTCTGTCCAAGTCAGGATCTTACACCACCTGGTTTATTATTTAGTAATTTACAGTGCAGTCAGGCATGTTTGGCTTAATGTAGGATAAACTTATAAATCTATTGTTCCTCCAGTTGCTGGGGTTGGTGTGCAATGAACTACAGAGCTGGATGCGTACATACATTTCAGCTCTGCTTTTTTCTTTGATAGGGAAGCAGGCAATAGATAACACAGTGACAGTAGCATCCCAGGGGACAGCAGAATGTGAGAGCAACACCACGTCAGGTTAGTAGGTCATTATTGTATGAGCCGTGAACCATTAATGGACTACTACGCCCAGCTCAATCTGTGTCAGATTATGGCTCTTGGCAGGAGAATTGTTATCTAATAGCTAACTTTGCTTCCTCACTATCGTCTTATTAGTTCCTCCGATAAAAATGTGCACAGGTATATATTAATAGGGGATCTCAATGGGAAAAGGCAACATCTTGACTGTTCTTCTTCCCCTTCCCTCCCCATTTTTGAAAACAATGCTTATGTGTTGGTTCTGTATGGCCAATTCTTTAGAGAACGGTGTTTTTATTTCAGGTGTTTTTGGATCTCTTGTAAGACACCTAGCTAATACATAGTGTTAATTAGTACAAAAGAATCTACTATTAACATGTTTTTTTAAAACTATGTAAAATAAAAATAGTGGGAATATAAGAGAGGATTTATCTTTTCTACCTCCACCCTAACTCTTAAAACAAGAACACTGACATATTGTACTTTTAAATTCTGGGAAATAAAGTCCACCTTTCTTGAAATAATACCAAAAAAAGCAATGACTGCGTGGCATTATATAATTTTTATTATGCGTAAAATAGACAAGAAAAGCATATTGTTTATTTGTGGCTTCAGATAAAAGCATGCATTTTTAGGAAGAGTATAAGAACTTCCTGTCCTTTGAGTTATAATAGTAAGAAGTTTATATTATATATTTGGGGCCCATGGTAGAATATTTCTGTCATCTTTTTGAGAAATAAAGGTCACTGCATAGTTTGTTTTTTTCTTTATAAGCCCCTCAGCCTCTTTGCTTCAGTATACAGAATCACTGAAATAAAGAATTCTTAGATGGTTTCCAGAAAAGTTGAACGTGAGTTTGAACTGAGATTATGGCCTTACATCTTTGTGTTTGATTAGGCAAATAATTTTTGGAAATTCTCCACTATGTCAAGAATGTGAAATGATAGCGATAATAAATGTGAGGGAAATTCTTTTAACCAGGTAGGCAGAAAGTACATTAGTAAAGTTGACAGTCCAAAGAGGGTGACAGGAAGAACATGGAAAATGCAGCCTTGGTCTGGATTCAGACCTGTACCAGATGCTGTGATTGCTCCTTAATGACATGGCTGGAGTGTGCCGAGGAGGAGGAGCCCAGGCTGCCACATCTGGCTTGTCATCCCATCTGGCTTGTCACAGTTGTCATTTCCCAGCAGCAATGGCAGAAAAGGCTGCTGAAGGAGACCATGAATTTAGCCTGCTGAGAATCTGAAGGGCAATGAGCAGTCCTGAAAGGGCTGCTAAAATAGGCTTTTAATGATACCGTTTGATAAAATTTTCTTGTTTGATAAAGCACCTATATAATGAAGTTAAGTACCAAATTAATACCCAAATCCATCCTAATCCAAATCCAATTATTCTTTCCAGAGTGCATGTGTGCATGTATGTGTATGCGTATTTATATGTAAAGGATTATGTTCTTGCCCCCTCCCCCAACACACACAATGGCTAGGAAACCTGATTCTTGTGAGTGGTGAGTGTCGACTCCCTGCATTTCTACACTGACCCATGACCCAACTCCAGAGTGTCCTTATCTCCGTTTCCTTCTGACGCGGTCATGGATTTGAGTTTAATAAAATGCACCACGTAGTGCATTACAGAAGTATTAAGTGTAATTGTAATCCCTGATATTCTTTTCCCCTTTATCTTTGAGAACTGAACTCAAATAATAACTGGTAAGATAAAATGCCCCCCAATACTTTTCAGTAGTGATTGACTCCTTATTTGCTTTTTTTAAATATAAAAACACTCACATTATAATGGCTTATTGTAAAAGCTTAATTTATATTCTAAATCTTTCATTAAAAACATCACAAGTGTGTGGGAAGGCAGGTTATTATTTTGTAATCATGACTTCTTTGAAAGTCTTAGTCCATATTATTGTTGGATAAAGGAAATTTTAGGAGTAAAACCTTGGTGCTAGGAAAGAAAGCTAGTGTGAATTTGTATACTTTAATCACAGATAAATTCTGACAAGAGATAAAACGGAATTACCATCCATCCACTGAAATGCCCAAACCTAAAAAGTTGACAATACCAGGTGTTGGCAAAGATATGGAGCAACTAGAATGTTCATGCATTGCTAGTGGAAATGAAAAATGGTGTAGCTGTTTTGGAAAACTGCTAGCCTGGTAAAGTCTTATCAAGTTAAATATATAACCTAGTAATTCTATTCCTAGGTGTTTACTTCTCAAAAAATAAAAATATATATGTACAAATGACTTTACACATGTAGTCATAACAGTATTATTAATAATAGCAAAAAAGAAAATTATCTAAAATAAAGAACAAAACACAGCACCAACAACACTGGAAATAACCAATGTTCATCAAGAGGTAAACGGATAATCAAATTCCTGC
>NW_006159672.1:2645254-2686810 GCF_000334495.1 Tupaia belangeri chinensis | reverse complement strand
AAATACTACTGAGCAAGAAAAAAAAAAAAAGATATATTGATGCATATAGTTACATGAATGAATTTCACAACTCCTAGTTAAGTGAAGACAGCCAGATACAAAGGATTTTGTTTGTTTTGCTTCTTTGATTCATAACTATTTTAAGATTCATTTGTATTGTGATTATCACTAGTTAATTCCTTTTACTTAAAAGGTTTTTGTTGTCATGGTTGCAGAATAGCATTCCATAAACAACTAGTTTATCCATTCACCTATAGATAGAAATTTGGGTGTTTCGAGTTTCAGATATTATAAATAAGTTTCTGTAAACATTTGTGTACAGATTTTATACAAACACATTCTTTTTTGTAAATAGGTAGGAGTACAATAGCTAGGTCATATGGTTGACATATATTTAATACTTAAATTGAACTGCCAAACCATTTTCTGAAGTGCCAGTAACATTTTATATTTTTACCTGCAGCATATGACAGTTCCAATTTTTCTATAATCTAGGCTTGATATGGTCAGTCTTCTTAATTTTAAACATTCTAATATAGTAGATTATTGTGGTTTTAATTTGCATTTCTCTAATAACTAATTATAAGTAATTGTGTGGAGCATAATTTCATGTGCTTATTTTTCAAAACCAGATCTTTGATTAATTCTGCCTTCAAATCTTTTGTATAGCTTTAAAAATTGAGTTGTCTCCTCATTGAATTTTGAGAGTTCTTTTTCTTGAGAGATTTTTGCTATAGGGTGTTTGTGTTCACTGGAAAGACAGAGGGAGACAGAAAATGAGAAATCATTTTGAGGGTGGGCACACCATAATCCTGTCTCCTCCATACTCCTCTTGGGATTCTGGGCATACATGCACATGTACTCAGTGTGAGTTTTAAGCCACTGGATCCGGGGCTCAAAACATGGTTGAGCACATAAGAGTCCAGTGCCTTAACCACTATACCACCTGCTGGCCCCTTGAGAGTTCTTTACAGAAGGAGGTTGTCAGAAAGTTCATAGCAAGTGCATATTATGAAAAAATTATATATTAAATTCAAAGTATTTTTGCACCAAAATAAACTCATACTATAATTCCCTTTTCACAAACTTTTTGAAGTCCCCTCATAAATTTTGGATATATTTAGATAAAGTTGGCTTATGTTTTCATTTACTAAACTTTCTTTAGCAGAGTGAAGTTTGTGATTTTTTTCAAGTTTATTTTGTCAGTTTCTTTGTATGCATTATTTTTTTTGTATAGTAGCTATAAAATGTTTGCATTATTATGATCACAAATATTTTCTTCCATGTGTTAACTTAAGAGCTTATGGTTGTAGTTTTTACATTTAAGTATTTTCTCCATTTTGAGTTAATTTTTATATATGGTACAAGGTAGACAGATAAGTTCTTTTTCTTCATGCATGTTGGGGGTGGGAAGGATAAGGATATCCTTCCTTCTGAATTGCTTTGCACATTTGTAAAAATTAGTTGCCCATAAACGTGAGGATTTGTTCTGGACTCTGTTGCATTGATCTTCTTGTCAGTCCTTAAGCCCATGCTACACTATCTTGACTATTACAGCTTTAAAGTAACTCTTGAAATTAGTCTTCTGACTGCTATTTTTCAAACCTGCTCTGGCTGTCTTAGGTCTCTTTTTAAACAGTTAATATTAACTTGTTAATTTTCACACACACACACACATACACACAAACACACCTGTGGGAATTTTCATTGGGTTTGCGTTGACTCTTGAGATCAGTTTGGAGACAATTGATACCTTAAGAACATAAAAGTCTTATGACCCATGAGCACACTATGTCTCCCCATTTATTTGTTTAACTTCTTAGCAGTATGTCTTAGTTTTCTAACAGATCTTTCACATCTTTCACCAGATTTATTTTTTATATTTTGTAACAAAATTTACCAGATTTATATGTATATTTTATGTATTTTGATGCTATTGATTTTTATTGCTAGCACAGCTGACCCTTGAACAATGTAGGGCCAGGAATAATGCCACCCCCCTATGCAGTCAAAATTGTATACATAAACTGCTGACACTCCCAGACTTAACTACTATAGCCTATTGTTGACCAGAAGCTTCACTGACAAAGTCAATCAACATGTATTTTGTAATGTTATATGTATACTGTATTTTTACAATAAAGTAAACTATAGAAAATCAAATATTATTAAGAAAATCATAAGGAAAACACATTTACAGTATCAATTGAAAAAAATTATGTATAAAAGGACTTGTACAGTTCAAGCCCTTGTTGTTTAAGAATTAACTCTATGTGGGACCAGCAGTTGGCATAATGGCTATGTTACCAGACTCCCATGTAGTCAACCGCAGTTCGAGTCCTGGACCTGGTGGCTTAAACTCATGCTGGGCTTGTGTGCATGTGTGCCCAAAATCCCAAGAGGAGAATGGAGGAGAAGGGATTGTGGTGTGGCCATCCCCCCTGGGGGGTGATTTTCTCTGTTTTTCTGGTGAGCACACATGCGCTATAGCAAAATCCTTTCAAAAAAAAAAAAAGAATTGACTGTATGTAGACATATAATTGATTTTTATTTTGTTTATTTTATGTCCTGTAACCTTGATAAATTTACTTATTAATAGTTTTTGGTAGAGTCTACTGGATTGTCTACATAGATTATGACATAATCTATGAAGAATGATAGTTTTACCTTTTCCTTTTCCATCAGGATGCTTTTTCATTTATTTTTTTCTTGCCTTACTGCCCCATATAGAACCTCCATACAAGTTTGAATAGGAGTGGTGGTGAGAGCAGACATCTCTGTTATAGTATTATTATTATTTTGTAAAGAACTATTTTGTTGAACTTTATTTATTTATTTTTTAATTTGATCAGTGAGGGACAGAGAGAGAGAGAGAGTAAAAGTGAGAAAGCAAGCCACCAGGTCTGAGACTCAAACCACAGTTGGTCATGTGTGAGTCCAGCACTCCTAGCCATCACAACACTTGCCAGCCCCCTCTGTCTCATTGTTAATCATACAGGAAAGAGTTCTGTCTTTTACCATGAAGAATGACATCAGTTGTGGGGTTTTCACAGCTGTTTTATCAGGTTTAGGAAGTTTTCTTTCTCTATCTTTTTCTTTTTTTTTGGAGAGGTTTTTGCTATAGGGCACGTGCACTCGCCAGACAGAGATAGAAAGCGAGAAATCCCCCCCCCCCAGGGGGATGGCCACGTCCCAATCCCTTCTCCTCCATTCTCCTCTTGGGATCCTGGGCACGCACACACACGTGCCCAGCGTGAGTTTTAAGCCACCAGGTCCGGGACGCGAACTGCAGTCGACTACATGGGAGTCCAGCAACATTGCCATTACGCTAACTACTGGTCCCGAGGAGGTTTTCTTTTTCTTACTTTGTTGATAGCTTTGATCATAAATGAGTGTTGAATTTTGTCACATGTTTTTAGTGAATCTCTTGAATTTATGTTACAGTTTTTTCTTTTTATTCTATCTATTTAGAAATTGATTCTCAAATTTAAAACCAACCTTGCCTTCCTGGTGTAAGACCTATTTTGACATGTTGTATTATCTTTCTTATATAAATGTTTTGCATTTATTATTTCATTTACTTTCTTAAAAACTCTATGTGGTATGAATGGTGTTATTTCTTATATGAGAAAATTGAGCCAGAGATTTTCTTTTCTCTTTTGACCAAACAATAAAAGTTGTAACAGTTTGGATAGATATGCGCCAGTGTTCTAAGCTAAAAACTGAACTCTTCCAGACTAGAAATGAAACTAGAATCACAATGACACCTTTTCACCTCTCTGCATAGCAGTGATTAAATACAGTAACAGTATTTAGTGCTCATAAGGGAGCAGATAAAATTATACTTATAAACTGCAAGTAAGAAGATAAATTGATCCTAACTTTCAGGGGAAACTTTGGCAATATATCTGAAAATGTTAAATACGTACTGAGATATTTCAATGTGTGTACAAAGGCATACATGCAGTGCTTTTTATTTCAGACTAGAAGTTTTAAATTTTGCTACATGAATAGATAGAATATCACATAACTGTTAAAACTGTAATTTTGAAGGCCAGCTCAGTGGTACAGTAGTAACATACTTTACAAACAGTGCTAGATCCATGTGGAAGGACATGGGTTCCATTCTCTGGCTAACCTGTAAACACCAGACATTTGTGCCTATGATTTTGGCTTGCTTAGAAGACCAGGGGAAGGAAAAGAGCTACCTGGAGACTGTGCTGAGGGTCCTTCTCTCTCTCTCTCTCTCTCTCTCTCTCTCTCTCTGTTATGACTGTCATGAAGGAAACAAATGAAAAAAAATTATGAATTTTAACTTGGACATTTTCCCATTAAATAAATACTATGGGGGGAAATAGCAGGTTAAGAGAGCATACTAGTGCTATCCCATTATCATAAAAACAAATCTACATGTTTATATCCATACATAGAGTCAAGAGAGAAGCCTGGAAAGATCTCCCCAATTGCAAACAGTACAATTAAGTTTGTATGTTGTGAGGCTGAAGGTGGGAAGAGGGGAGCACAATCTAGAACAGCTGAATAAGAGTGTCATGACATAGTTCTGTGTGTTAGAGAGACTTTTCCTGTCATGCAACAACTGTGCTGACTGTAGTTTTCCAGGAGGTTAGACTTCACTATCTTTCAAGTGGCACTGAGTCCCTCCTAGGTATAAGAGCCACCTGGGATATGCAATGTGGAATCTCTGGATATTGTCATAGTTAAAGGGAATGGCAGAATGGTCTATTTAAAGTAAAACTCACTCTAGAAAATCAGGACATACATTTCTTTGATTTTGTTGGGTTGAGGTGCATATAACCTTGGAGTATAGAAAAATATTCCTTAATTAGGACATCTCCTCTGATGACAGTTCATAACAAAGTACTGCTCTGGCTCCTCCCTGATCACTTCCAACAATCAGAGCTTGTATCTGATGCCATGGGACAGTTTTCCCCTGTACTGAGCCAAAATATGCATCCCACCATCTTTAATCCATCGATGTAGAGAAACAATCATCTGCCTAACAAGCTCTTCTGTCACTGGTCCAGTTCCTCTGTTCTTCTTTAGATGAAATTCTCTGAGTTCTTCAGTATTTCTCTTCCTCTAATTTCTGAGAATTTTTATTGACTGTGTTTTTTTTGTTCTGGGGAGAATCTCCACTACATGTTGATGCTCAGAACAGAAAACAAAAGTCAAGTTGTCATCTGATCAATGTTACTTCCTGGTATGAAAACTATGATTCCGATACAGGCTGAGTCTCCTTTATAGAAAATGCCTGTTACCAAAAGTGTTTCAGATTTCAGGATTTACTTATTTATTTAATTTTTTAAATTTTCTACTATTTACATATGCATAATGAGATACCCTGGGATGGGACCCAAGTCTAAACATAAAATTTATGTTTTATATACACCTTATGCACATAGTCCAAAAGAAATCTCATTCAATATTCATATATTGCAGTGTTTTGACTGTGACTTCTTGTATAAGGTCAGATGCAAAATTTTCCACTTGTGGCCTCTTGTTGGTGCTCAGGAAATTTTAGATTTTTCAGATTTGGAGTATTTTGGATTTTAGTCTTTGGATTAAGGATACTCAACCTATAATTGGTGCTAACTTGTCTTCAGATTTCTAGAAACTCCTTTATGCTTTGAATTTATATTGAACATCAGAACAGTGAAATTTTGCAGGACTTTGCCTTGAGAAACCTTTCTTTCCCCTCTTAGGTATTAAACACAGAATTTTACTTTTATTTCTGATGATCTTGCTTTTTGTTGTTTGCTTTTCTCTGGAGTTCAAAAGAGATTATTGGATCTTGATTTTGATGTGAATTTTTTAAACTTATAGTCCTTGGGTTGATTAAGTTTCTACTTGTTCTATGTTTGACCTCTTCAGGCCAAGCCCTGATCTATTGCAGACCTGGAAAGAACCTCTGAGAGCACAGCCTTACAGGCATTCTTGAGACTCTCTCCAAATTAACCCTTGTTCTGTACACATGGGAATAATTTTTCTGTCACCTGTGAGTTTAGATAATTTTGTCCTCTGCCAGGCCTTACTTCAACCATAGTACAGAACTGTCAAGGCAGTGTTTATCAAATATTTACCCAAAGCAGGACCACTTCTTCCTGAATAGCTCTCTGATGAACCAATCTAGACACTTTTAAGTGAAGAAACATGGCCAGCTCTAAGTGATTATTCCATTTTCAGTGCAAGAACATCTACTTACACCTCTCATCTTTATTTCATTTTTGTTGGCCAGCTTTTGTGTTTTTAGAGCCCTGAAGCCCCACAACGCCCTTATTCTAGTCCCCACTGCCAGCACCTAACTTGTTTTAAAGTGTAATCGCCAGTCTTCTCTGCAGCTTGAAGCTCCCTCCCTTCTTTTTTCTTTTCTCTTCTTTCTTTTTCTTTCTTTCTTTTTCTTTTTTTCTTTTTTTCCCTTTCCTTTCTTTTTCTTTTCCTCCCTTCCTTCCTTCCTTCCTTCCTTCCTTCCTTCCTTCCTTCCCTTTCCTTTTTTCTCTCTCTTTCTTCTTTCTCTTTCTTTCTTTCTTTCTTTCTTTCTTTCTTTCTTTCTTTCTTTCTTTCTTTCTTTCTCTTCTTCCTCCTTCCTTCCTTCCTTCCTCCCTTCGACTCTCCCTTCCTCCTTCCCTTCCTCCCTCCGTCCCTTCCTTCCTTGTTCTTTCTTTCTTGCCACAGGGTAGATACACTAGCCAGAGAGACAGAGACAGAGAGAGAGAGGAAGGAGGAGAAGGCACCTCCCCTGAGAAGCATGGTAATACAATAATCTCTCCTCCATTTCTCTAGCCTGTCAAGATATGGGGCATTCACATATGTGCCTGAAGTGCTTTTCTTTTTCTTTTATTAATCCTATCTTTAAAAAATTATTTATTTTACATTTATTCATAGAGCATCATCACAGCATACAAAATGTGATTTCCCATCCAGAATACACTGAAAAGTGACTTAATCATACATGTTATCATCAACAAATAATTTTCCATTTCTCTCTCTCTATATATTTCCCCATTTCTTACCTTCTGCCATTTCCCATCCTCCTCCCACACTGTCTTTGGTATCTACAGTTGCTTTCCGCTCCTTTTTTTTTCCTCTTGTATTTTATTGATTCACAAAATATTCTGAAGTGCGTTTCAAGCTGTTGGGATTCAAACTGAAATCTGGGGTGTGTTCTCTTAACTTTCTGTGTGAATTACCATTGTAAAATTTTGAGGGAGCCAGTAGGTGGCATAGTGGTTAATGTGCTGGACTCCCATGTAGTTGACCATGGTTCGAGTACCGGACCTGGCGGCTTGAAATTCATACCCGGCGTATGTGTATGCATACCCAAAAGCCTGACAGGAGAATAGAGGAGAAGAGATTGTGATGTGGCCATATCTTCTGGGGGGTGATTTCTCGCTTTTTTGTCATTTTGTCTTTGTCTCTCCAGCGAGCGAATGTGCCCTATAGCAAAAATCTCTCAAATAAAATAAAACAAAACATTATGAACATGCACTTCCAAAGTAGGTGAATTAATTTTATTTATCAATTTCATATTTTGTTATTGTATTAATATGCTATACATGTTTTATTTATTAGGATGAAGAGAAAGATAATGTCTTTTTTAAAATAAAAAATGTATTTTTTAATATTTTATTTTAGTTTTGTGTTCTACTCTGGAGAACAATGTCTGGAGGGCTCCCCAAAGATACCATATTAAATTAGAGCTGAGAGATTGGGGACCTCGTTGGGGCCAGAGCCCTACTTGTTTGGACAAGGACTGCCTCCCATGACCTTGAAGCTCAGCCTACCGTACAGCAGCCACCTACAGCAGTAGGAGTGAGTTTGGCTCTCTTACTGACACTGTTCCTCCACAAGCAGGGAGGTCAAGGCAGAGTCAGTCAATTACACAGGGCTTTGGGAACCCACCTGTTCACATGGCCAGATTGCCTGAGCAAGCACGGAACACGGCCTGACCTTATAGAACATGAGTGAATATCCTATGTTATCCATGCAAAGAGCCCCAACAAACCAGCACTCTTGCTTTCTTGTGATCAAGACCTACCCTAATTTGGCTAATGTTGCATAGATGAGAGATCTTCAAAAAAATTCATAGAAAATGGATATTATGAAAGAATTATGCACAGATATAAAATTTTTACTGCACCGAAATAAACTTGTACTTTAATTCCATTTTCCATAAATAAATAAAACTTCAGAGGTGTCATAGACAATTTTTATTTATTTTCTTCCTGAGAGTGAGAGAGAGAGAGAGCAGCCCCAACAGGGTCTTGATGAGGTGACCCTTCTCTAGCTTTAGCCAGCCCCGTATTGTGGGTATGCACCTGCCTGGCACACTCAGGAAGATCTCTGGAGGCAAGCCTGGAACCTTCCAGTGTGGATCAGCCTCGAGGTACACCACATATGGCCATCGTGCCACTGTCTGGCCTCTAACGCAGAACACTTGAGTTCTTATGAGAATCAGCTTCTTTAAGGAATCCTATACGTAATCTTTGTGTAAAGCATTCCACTTATAAATAAACAACCATTTCTTCATTTTGTTTATTTTGTAGCCTCACTCAGCAGATACTTAGGCATCTGATAAAAGTTTCCTCATTCCCCCCTGTGATAGGATCAATGGAAAAGAAAATAAATTAATGAATTTTTAGATATTTAAAAAAGCTTATTGTCATCTCTCTTTTTAATGGGGATAACTTTCTAGGACCACTTTATTTCCTTTACCTTAAAATGCCATGACATAACCTTTTGCCTACCATCCATAGCCCTGTAGGAATGTAGAATGGGGTTGAAGGCCGCTGTCCTGGGGGTCTGTGGTGCAGTGATGGGGTTGTCTTGATCAGGGTTGGCCACACCCACTGTAGGAGCTTGATCCATGTTTGCAGATTAAAGTCAAGGTGGGTTGGACCTTTTCACTGCCTTTTGAATCTCCATCCTTGAGCCCTTCCCTTATTTCCCCCCTACCCCCCAACTCTGTCTGGAAAGTATGTATTGTCTTAGGTATTCAAGTTACAAGTATTTTGAGGATAATGAAGACTTTTGTGGGCATGTTTGTCGCCTCCTGGCCTGGAGAACTTAGCTCTGGAATGGCATGTGCATGGGCTCCGGGTCCCTCAAGGATGCATGCTGTTATGGAGTTTGTTTGACTCAGAAGGCAGAAGAGACGTTTACAGTATTTTCCCCTTCCTCCTGTAATTAATACCCCTTAAATTGTTTAAAGAAATACAGCACAATCACCCTTTTGAGCAGGGTTATAACAACATGATCTTTAGATGCTGAAAAACAGCTGGTTCCACTCCAATTCTAAATACATTAAAACAAACTTTGAAGTCAATAATCTGAGTTTCTGTTTTTATAAATGATAGTGATAACATGTAAATTTCTCCATTCAGTTATCTTGACATAAACCCTTTTGTGCTTCCCTCTCCCAAAATGCTAACCTTTTAGAGATGTTTTCACATAAATATAAGCATATTTCTTATTTAAAGTAAAGGCAATAAGTTAGTCTGCATTTAGCCATTATAATCACATTCCTTGAAAATGTGCAATGTACAATACTGGAAAAAAAAAGAAATAAAGAAAGAAAGGCAACATTAACCGTTTCACAAAAAGTTATTTGTTTCCTCTGGAAACCCAGCTAGTAAGCTTTAGGGGATTAGGGATACATTTCACCTATAGGTTACATGAGCTTTTGTTATTTGTTTTCATACAAAATAAACCACAAAGCTCTTGCTAATGTACAATTGCGCAGAGTTTTGGTGGGAATATTTCAAAAGTAGTGTGTATTTTCCCTTGATTATTTCCCTAGATCCTTAGGGATACAATCCAATAGTGGTGTATTCCCTCAGGAATATATGTTTCATTTATAAACTTTTTTTTCCCAAGTAATGAAAACAGTTTTGGCTTAGCACACTGTTCTGGTCAAATTATGTGGCCAAATTCTGTAGAAATGATGAGGGGGGTGATATTCAGACATAGCAGGCACTGGGCTCCGAGAAACTCGTGGATAAGGGGAAGAGGTTTCCAGTGTAGACTTTTTACCCTGTGATTTGGTTCCACATTATGCCAATATTTAAATCTTTGAGTATTTCAGATTGAGCGTACAACATATAAAGATACATAAAGTTGCAATGAGCAGAGCCTAATAGCTTTTTTAGACTCTAGAGAGATACAAAAAGACACAAATATAGATAAATGATCAAAAAGGAGTAATTGCTCTAACAGCCCTTTTGGTTGCAGTATTTAACATATATTCCTTTTGCTCCTGTACACGTGGTTCTAGAATGTAAAAAGTAATTGCATTTTCCATTCTTCTTCCCTCTTCAATATACAAGCACCTCTAGAAACCTACTTGTAGAATATTATGTAGGTTTCTCTGCTTCATTTAGCTCCTTTTCTCTTAGGAAAACACATTATGACTTTGTACAAGCCTTGATCGATTTCTTAAGAGGCCTTATCTGATTGCTTTTATATTCTATTGATTTTTCTGAATTAAGTTTTATGGCCCTCAATTATTTTCTTGTATGATTGTTCACATCTACGTATGGTGTACCATATAATTACACAGTGGCATGATTATGTTCTAGTTGATAATCCCATTTTAATATACGACACTTTCCCTTTTTATGGAGATTATCTTCCATATGCAGACCGATCTGTTGAATTCCGTGCAATGAAGATAAACCCAAATCACAGAAGCACTTGCTCACTGTAGAGGCCACTATCACGCATTTGTGACATCTTGACAGAAGCGTTTATTGCAAAGTGTTGTGATCATCAGCTTCATTAGGAAAGCGTTTAACAATCATAGGAGATGATTTTTATAAACCTGCTGTTCTGCTGACTGGGGGATACCACTATCACAGCACAATTAAGTTTCAAATGGGTTTTGAACACTGATGGCTAATATAATTCAGCCCTAGCAGTAGACTGTTGCATTATACAATCATTTATCATTTGAGGGGAAATTCTGACAGTGCTCAAACGTTGAGGCCTCGATTAAACTGTCTCCTTTTACATAGTCTTTTGGAAACAAGCACAGTCTCCTTCAGGTGATGTCTGAAGAAGAAGTTAAGACAAAAACAATTGGTTGAAGAGAAGTTTAATCAATTTATTAAACGAGTCGAGTGCTAGAAGATATTTTTCTTATATAGTACATGTCTATCAAAGCTGTCATAAGTGACACCGCAAATGTCGGAATGCTTTATTGCAAATAGATCGCTGCTATTGTTCTAGGCGTTTGGAACCTTTTATGAATATAAATGTATGGGGGAAAACATCACAGGATCTGTTTGCCCTCCTAAAATAATTTATATTCCGTACAGCACATGGCTGACTGATTTCCTCCTAACATTACAAAGTGGTTGTGTTATTTCATATTGCTGAAATTTGTATTATTATTTTTTACATAAGAGAAGTCTTTTGATCTGCATTTATTAAGGAGAAAGAGATGCCCAAGCTTAACCCAATCTGACATAAATGCTGCAATATGTTCATTTTCTTCCACTACAAATTCAATACATTCATATTCAGAATCCTTTATCTAATAGTGCTTATTAGATTGTTTTGGCTACAGCTGCAAAGCAATATATCACTGAAAAATAATAGGTATGTCTTTTTCAGACGATGATGTGATTTGCTTTAGCTACGCTAGCATGAAAATCTGTGCCATTTATTAATAAAAGACTATGTTAGATGAACTAACCTGCTTGACAGTCCTGAGAACAAAAGAGCTAATTTCTCTTTTGTTTGTTAGAACACTTCGGTGCTCTAATAGGGTTACAAAGGGTCAGAGAGTGCTGAGGCTCAGAACTGCTTCCTGCTTAATGATTTGTTTTACAGCATCTAATAAATTTTCAAACATGCATCAACATATTACTGATAAAGAATCTGGGAATGCAAACACAGATGATTTCTAGTTTAAGATGTGATCAAATTTTTATTATTGAGTCAATAGTCCAATCTTTTTTTTTTTTTTAACAAGCCAGGCTGGGAGGTGTGGTGTACAAATGATCTTGCATCAAGTTCAGGGCCTCTCAAAGTCTTTGAGTTTGCTGTTTGTAGCTACATAGTCTTAGGTTAATGGTTATGTGAATTCTTCAGTCATAGTTCAGACATCTAAGAAGGCTCATGTGTAATGACTACTATTTTCTAGAAAAAGAAAAAGGTCTTATTTCATTTGTTGTAAGTAGAGTGAGTCTATATACATTTTTTCTTGACCTGGGGAAGTCACATAGGCTTCCTACAAAGAGATAACCACTCTATATATTCCAGTATTGACCCTGCGCAGCACATGTAGAGGTGTCTATCACATCTGTGGAGCCACAACCAGAGTGATCTTTGAGGGGACAAACGTCTCATGGTGGGACAAAGCCAGGACTCAGAGTGGCCTGAGGTTGTTTACCACCTGAGGTGGTTTTTTCTGCTGGCTACAGAGAAAACTCCTACTGATACAGCACTTTTACGATGGCTTTTCTCAGCTGCAGGTATGGTGGAGGTTTGAAGATTGCTGTGTCTGAGAGTCGAACCACCTTATTTCACCAAGGCCACGCCATCTGCTACCCAAGAAAGCATCTTTCATGTGGTAGGAAGTTTTGTCTGATGTTTAGTAAAAATCTTCCATGAAAATGTTATTTCCAGATAGCTCATAAACAAAAGTGAGTCTTCAGGAAGTAATTCTTTTTGCGGTTAGGCTTGGAAACCAGATCCAATGCATCCTTTATGTGCAACTCCACTTCACGGCTGTGAGTTCACATGGCTTCCCAGAGGCCAATGAAAACAAATGGAGGCCTCCAATAAAAGCGGTGTCGAGTGGTGTTAATATTAAATACACTTAGGCACATACCGATAATGAAATACTAAGTAAGGAAAACAGTTGCTTAAATATATATCCTTTCTATGAACAACAGCTGTGTGATTTCTTTTTTTTTTTTTTTTTTAACAAAGCCTGAATACAATGCTTTGCTGATTTTTCTAAGCATAGAACAAAGTGGAAGATCTTGTTCTCCACAAAGAGATGTGGACTCCTTGGTGACTTGCTGAAATTTGCATCATAACCATGAGCTGGCAACATCTGCATGCATGCCTGGCATGGATGTGCATGGATGTGGGTATAACAAGCATCATTTTTTTTATTTTGACAAATACACACACACGCGCACACACACACACACACACACACACACACACTGTTCACTTCTCATGTGAATGTTTGAAGGTGAGTTGGGTCTGATTCCACTTTTCTTAGCAGGAGATGTGATCAAATGAGGATTTTGTGTTGATGAAGCCAAAGATCAATGGAAACATGTTGGTCCGGAGTGGGGAGTAAGGCAAAGAGAGCAAAAGTTGTTTTGATCTTGATTTCTCAAGTGCATTGAAATTTGATGTTTAAGGATGAGTGTGTTTTTCTTCATTAATTAATAATTTTAGAGCTCATATTATGTAAGTAACAAGTGAGAAGTTTCCTCCTAAACATGTAGGTCTTTTCTCATCTGTTTGTAATGAAAACTCTGGAATAAATTGTAGAGGAAGAAGAACTCGAGTGAGTGCCAGAGAATCTCTAGTAGCATAGCTATGGTCAAAAACACTTGGGATGGTCTTCAGAAAGACCTGACTATAACCAAGCGCGTATGCCCAGCAATGTGATGAAGGGAGAAGACATGAATGACAGCATCCTACTCTACCTCGACTAAAATATTCTCTAATTTTTTTTTTATGATCATACCTAGTTTGGTGATACACATGTATAAAATCTAACCTAGTGAGGATCTTGCCAGAAAGAGAGTTCTGTCTGTTGGTTGCTAGCTTCAAGAGATTCTAAGGAGAGCTAAGGAGGTGGTCCAGAGGCCACCATTTTCTATGGAATAAGTTTTTTCCCGGCTGCAGTGGAGATGCCTTCTCCAAAGCCTGAATCTTCCTGTTCTCTCTCTGTAGTCATTAGTCTGTGAACAGATGCTGGCTTCCACACTTTTGGGGTTGGTATGAGAGTAGCATCATGGGCTTTGTGAGCCATAGCTTATGGGAATGGTTTGCACCAGGCAGAGCTGGGAGAAGACTGGATCTCTCGAGTTCCTACAAAGATTTCTGAGAAGCTTGACTGTGAGCCAGTAGCTGGAGCATTTAAACATTTGAAGTTAATGAAATACGGGTTTGGCTCACATATGGGGTAGAGAATATTTTATTACTGGATCAGTTCTTTTAGAGTGTTTGAATTTAATTTACTGAAGTGTGTGTGTGTGTGTTTCCTTTTAGAAATATGTATTCCTGGGAATTGGTAAAAATGGGTCTTTTAATTCTTTCTATCATCAAATTAGTATTTGTAGTAGCAATTAATGCTATATTCAGATCTGTCCAAACCATAAATTATTGGGACTTAAAAATACAGCTGTAGTGTCAAGTTTGAAATTAAGTACTGAATTTATGTAGAATGGTGTCATAAACCAATTAGCTTCTAAGTGATAGAATCCTTATTTTCTCATGTAAAAATATATTGTGGCTAATGCCATTTTAGGAATAAAAATGTCATTAGTATTTAAAACATAGAGTAGTTTCTGTTTTTCTTGGGGGAGGGGTAAACAGAATGAAGTATTTCATATAATGCTCAAGAGAAGCAGAAAATTTAGAGAAAGAAATGGGAAAAGTTTAGAGATAATGCCAAATAATTTTTTAAAAAGAATTATTTCAAATTTATTTATTATTATTGTATTTTAATTTGATCAGAAAGAGACTGAGACAGAGAGAGGGAAAAGGAGAAAGATAGCTGTCGGGTCCAGGGCTTGAACCACAGTTGGCCATGTGGGAGTCTAGCACCTCAACCTCCACACCAGCTGTTGGCCCTGCCAAATAAATTTTGATGGTCAACGAAAACATTCATAAAGTAGAATAGTTTTTGGTTTTAAATAAGGAAAAAAACCCCACAACTATGAAAGATTATGAGAAACTTTCCTAATCATTAATATTCCTTGTCCATATGCCATTGAATGAATAAACAGTATTTTGTGAGTGACTATGCCATTCTTCTTTTCTTCCTCTCATACTATTAGGCATTTAAAATCCTAAATTTTGTCTGTTATAAATAATGCTACAATATACATTTGTGTGATTTTATTTTTACATATTTATTTCCTTAAGACAAATTTGTAAATCTTTTGACAAAGATTAAACATTTCCATGGCTTTGGTATACTTATCAAGTTGCTTATCATATATCTGTTGACATGGCTCAGAAGTGGTGAGGAAATTAATATTCTTATATATGTCTTCCCTCTTTAATCCACTTATGGTTGTTTTGCATCATACAACAAATTTTTTCCCCAAATGTAAAAGCACCTCCCAAAGAGGTGTGGTCAGACCACAATCCCTTCTCCCCAACATTGCCTTCCTTTTGGGACTTGGGCATGTATGCACACACAATTGGCCTTGTAGGGTCTAGCTGCCTTATCTACCATGTCACTGGCTCACCCTGCATCACAAGATTTTTAGAACTAATTTATAATTAAATTATTGGTGTTTTCACATCTTCACAACTGAATCATTTTTTAAATATTAACTTTACATTTATGATTTTAGAGATTTTTTTTTTTGGAGAGATTTTCACTATAGGGCACGTGCGCTCACCAGACAGACAGAGAGAGACATAGAGACAGAAAGCGAGAAATCACCCCCCAGGAGGGATGGTCACGCCGCAATCCCTTCTCTACCATTTTCCTCTCGGGATTTTGGGCACGCATGCACATGCGCCCGGCGTGAGTTTTAAGCCAGGCCACCAGGTCCGGGACGCGACCCGCGGTCGACTTCGTGGGAGTCCAGCGACAGCCATTATGCTAACTGCTGGTTCCCTGATTTTAGAGATTTTTGCTATAGAGTGCATGTACTCTCTGGAGAGACAGAGACAGAGAGACAGAAAGGGAGAAATCATGCCCCACAGGGGAGAGCCACGCCACAATCCCTTATCCTTCATTTTTCTCTTGGGGTTTTGGGCACACATGCACACGTGCCCAGAGTAACTTTCAAGTCACTGGGTTGGGGACTTGGAACCGTGGTTAATCACATCGGAATCCAGACTAACTGCTGGTTCCCCCCAGAGTAACTTTCAAGTCACTGGGTTGGGGACTTGGAACCGTGGTTAATCACATCGGAATCCAGAACTATAACCACTATGCCACCTGTTAGCCCCTACCCTAATACTTTTACAATTTGATTTTAGAATTCTTTCTTCCTATATTTGACTCATCTTTTGTTAGCTAATGAATATCTCTGAATACATCTTTCTCTAAGTTTTTTAATATACTTTGTAATTACTTGCAATTTGAGAATTTTTCCCTATGGCTTTTATCCATGAATTTAAGGAAGACTTTTTAAAGGTTCTTTGTATGTTTTGTATATAAGTTCTCTCTCAAATACACAATTTACAATTTTTTCTATCATTGGCTTGTCTTTTCATTTAGTTATTTTATTGACAAAACTTTTAGTATAGCTTATAGCATTTTTAGAGGAACAGACATTTTAAATCTTGGTTAAATTCAATTTATTAGCATTTTATGTTATATTTTGTGCTTTTTGTGTCCTATGAATAAAATTTTTGCCTAATTTAAGGGTTGAAGAATTTTAGGTTTAAGACCATTACCCATTTTGATCTCATTTTGCATTGTATTAAATAAGAGACAGTGATTTTTTTTTCCTATTTAGGTATCTTTTCATTCTTATAACATTTGCTGAGAAGATTATTCTTTTCTCCATTGAGCTATTTTTGACCCTTTGTTACAAATTGGCCATATATGTTCAGGTCTATTTCTGTACTTTCCATTTTGTTCCATTGTATGTACATCTGCCTATCACTTTGTTGGAAATTTTGATATCCCATGGTGCATGTCTTTTAACTTTTTCCCTTTTAAAACTTCTTTAGTCTATTCTGGATTGTCTGCATTTCCATATAAATTTTAGTTTCATTTTGTCAATTTCTATAAAAAAGACTTGTTGGGATTTTAACTGAGAGTGTAGTAAATTTGTAAATTAAGTTGGATGGAGGGAATTACCATTTTAATAGTAATGAGTCTTTAATTCACTAACCTGGTGTATCTTTCCATTTATTTAGACCTTCCTTTATTTATCTCACCAACAATATATAGTTTTAATTAAGCAGGTCTTGTACATATTTGGTTAGATTTCTCCCTGGTTAGTTCATTTTTTTTGAAGCTACTGTGTATGATATTTTACGTTTTTAATTGCTCATTGTTTCTGTATAGAAACAATTTTGATTTTTTTGTACATTAGTATTGTGCAAATGCCTTTTCCCTTAGGAATATGTCACACTTATATTTTTCAGTATACGCAATCTCTTTCTCTTTACTTATTGCACTGGTTAGGATCCTGAATACAAGTTTAAAATAAGTGGTGAGTTGTGAGCATCCTTGCTTTGTTCCCAGTCTTAGAGACCACAAATATGTTGGTCTATTTTCACACTCTCTGTTCTATTCCATTAATTTGTGTGTCTATCCATGTGCCAATACCATGCATAGAAAAACATAAAAAAAAACGTTATGATTTTTTCTGACAACCTAATATAATAAGTAAGACAGCTTTTTCAGAATCTTGATAGGTGGTAAAATATATTTACAAAGTTTGTTTTTCTTCTATGAGATTGTCTTGGCTCTCCTTGGCTTTTTGTCTTTCTATACAAATATTAAAGGGGTTAATGCTACATTAAATGAGTTTGGATTTTGATTGTGATTGTGTTGAATTTCTAGCTCGACTTAGGGAGAATTGATAACTTCATAATATTTAATAGTCCAAATTATAGCTCTTCACTTTCATAGATATTTTAAAATTTATCCCAGTAATATTTTATAATTCTTGGTGCAGAAATCTTACACATCTTTGGTTAGATTTATTCTTTAACTTTTTTATATTTACTAACGTTAATGTAAGCAGTATCTTTTAAAATACCAAGCAGATGGTGCAGGTAGCGTAGTGACACAATGCTCTGCAATGTTGAGGTAATTTAGAGGAATCTTGGGTTTGTGTCTTGAAGTCTCCTTGTGCACACTGAGTGCATGCAGGCATGTATGTCCATGATCCTGGCTAGTTGGAGCTAAGGTGGATTGTGGTGTGGGGACCCTGCTGGGGAAGCTTGTCAATCTCTTTCTCTAATTCTCTTTCTAATGGAAGAGATAAATCAATAAACAAACTTTTTTTGTTTTCAGGGCTATTAGGCAGCATGGTGATTAAGGCATTGGACTCTTACATGGTTGACCATGGTTTGAATCCTGGAGCTGGTGGCTCATTTTCTCACATTCCCTCTCTCTCTGTCTTTCTCTGGTGAGCATGCATGCCTTGTAGCAAGCTTAAAAAATATAACATAAAAAACTAGTTTTAAAAAGAGAAAGGTAGCTAGAAATAGTTTATATATTTTTTATTTCCTAAGTATATTAAAATGCATTTTACATTTATTGATTGAAGCATCTGGAATTGCCAATATTCAACCACAAAATGGTAATTTCATAGGATTTGATCTATTATATTGGCTTTGCTCAATCCATTATTAACACTAATAGTTTGTCTTTAGGTTCTTTTGTGTTAATTAAGTACAAAACCATGTCATGTGAAATAGTAACAGTGTTATTTTTTCTTTCCAACTTTTACATTTCATTTTTCTTCATGATTTATTAATCTGTTTAGAGCTTCCAGTATAATGTTGAATAGAAGTAGTGATGGCATCATCCTTGTTTATGATCAAGTTGAAAAATAAATTTGTTTAGACTCTTGGATATTTATTTTATTCTTTGACTTATAATCCAGTACTCACTCTAATTATCTATTTGTTGCTAAAGTTGTTCTAGGTTTTGTCATTGAGAGGTTTCTCAAATTGGTGTCTATACCTTTTCATTTTGTCCCATTCCTTTCCTTCTACCTCCCTTTGAGTACTTTCCTGCTTCTTGGTATCACAAAACACCTGAGGTTCATCTGGAATTTTTCTCATTCCAACTCTTGGAATCAACGACTTCAAAGAGTCCTGGTTCCCTTTTTATGAAAATGATATTTTGAAACCAAGATTTGGTTGCGATATATAGTTATGCTTTTGGAAATCTCACTGCTTATAGCTCATCTCAGTAGATAGAGCTAGGAAATATACATTGCATACTAAACCATGCACATGCAACTTTATATTTAATTCTGGGTCTATCTGTATATTTTAAAAACCTTAAGTACGTATTTGTACCTCTGAATCCAATGTAATACCACCTTGTTCATTTTAGCCTTTCACTTTACCTTATTTGTAGCATCTCTCTCTGATGGAGAGAACTTGGAGTCTCATTATCTATCGTTACTAATTAGTTTCAGAACTTCCAATCATACCACTGAGAGAAGGTAATTCATCAACCTCCAAGACAGTATCTGTGTATAGTTCGCTTTGTATTTTACAGCATTTGGTTTCAACACTGTTTTCTAAAGTTAGTCGGATCAGCATTTTCCTCATTCCCTTCAGTCACGTTGTTTAATTAAGTACAATTTGTAATACAGTAAGGTTCATTTATTATTTATGTCTCTATTCCATCTTTTAGAATCTTTCCCAGATTCTAATTAATTTAAAAAAGTATTACAGTAAAGTGTACCTTTGGTAGTACCGAGTTTGATGAGTTTTGACAAAAGCATGGAGTTGTACAAAGGATCTTCCAGAGGTTCATAATAAACTATCACTAGGTTTCAAAATTTTTTGCACCAAAATATAGCATTTTAATTTCACTCTTCTGTAAGCATTTTACAGAATGTTTCCTCATATATCCACCAGCATATTGGTATTACCATGACAGTTCCTGGACTATCTTATTTTTTTAATAATATGCTTTTTTTTTTAAAAAAAAGAATTGTTTTTGCCTCGGGTCTGAATAAACCAGGAAATATGTCTCAATCAAAAGAACACAATAACACCCTTCAATCTCTTAGAAACAAACAAACAAACAAACCAAAAAAAAAAAAAAACCAGAAGATGTTACCGAAATGTCAGAGCATGAATTTAGAATATTCATGGTTACAAAACTCTATGAGTTGGAACAGAAAAGAGACAATGAACTTCAGGAGATTAGGAAGTACCTCCATGATATGAAAGAGGAAATGGACACTATAAGAAAGAATCAGATGGAACTATTAGAGATGAAGTCTGTAATACAGGAAATCAAAAACTCTCTCAAAAGTATTAAAAGTCATTTAGGCCATGCTGAAGATCTAGAAATAAAAACAAAAAGATAGAGAAAATAACAAAAAAAAATGAGGATAATATATGAGAAATACTGGATTCCATTAAACTTTCAAACATCTGAATAATTGGTATCACAGAAGATGAAGAAACTAATAAGGGCATTAATAATCTATTCCATGAAATCCTGGAAGAAAAATTTCCAAGTCTAGAGAAGCACTCACACATCCAGACCCAAGAAATACAAAGGATCCCAAGTAGAATCAACCCAAGAAGGTTTTCCCCAAAGCACATCTTAGCTAGACTGGCAAAGACCACAGAAAAAGACAAGATACTAAAATTGGCAAGACAGAAACAAGTGACTTACAAAGGTTATCCCATCAGGCTAACATTGGACTTTTCAACAGAAACAATGCAAGCAAGGAAAGAATGGGAATACATATTGATAGTGTTAAGAGAGAAACAATTTCAGCCAAGATTATTATATCCAGAAAGATTATCCTTTGTATGGGAAAAAAAGATTAAAATCTTCTCGGACAAACAAGACCCGAAAGACATTGCCAACACCAGACCAGCTTTCCCAAAAACTCTGGAGAGTCCTGTTCCAGGAAAATTAAAGAATTAACAGCCAGAAATAAGGGAATAAAAGATAACCAAGACAATGGCCAACCTAAAGGTAGGGACAAGTCCGGAAATATCAATAATAACATTGAATGTTAATGGATTAAATTGTCCAATCAAGAGGCACAGACTGGCTGAATGGATAAAAACCAAACCAAAACAAACAAAATAAAACCCCAGAAACCCTCTATTTGTTGTCTACAAGAAATGCATCTCATGGAAAAAGCAAACATAGACTAAAAGTGAAGGGCTGGGAAAAAAGTATTCTATACAAATGGGAACCAAAAAAGAGCTGGAGTCGCGATACTAATTTCTGACAAAATAAGCTTAAAAAAAATGTTCGAAGAGACAAAGAAGGGCATTTACTGCAGTAAAAGGGTTAATCCATCAAGTAGTTATAATACTTATATATATATATTTATGCACCTAACACAGGAGAACCCAAATACCTGAAGGAAAGACTGTTAGATCTAAAAGGAGAGATGGACTGCAACACACTAATTGTTGGAGACCGCAATACCCCATATCTCCTCTGGACAGATCATTCAGACAAAAAATAAGTAAAAAGATAAAGGATCTAAATGATATAAATAAAATTAACTTAACAGACATCTACAGAACTTTCCAACCAAAAACCATGAGATACACTTTTTTCTTACCCCCAGATGGAATCTTTTTGAAGATTGACCACATAATAGGGCACAAAGCAAGCCTCTACTGACTCAAAGGCACAGAAACTATATCCAGCATCTTCTCCAACCATGATGGAATTAAACTTGATTTTAATTTCAAGAGAAATCCTCAAAAATACATACATACATGAAAACTAAATAACTGACTCCGGAATGACTTGAGAACTACTGAAGAAATAAAGACTGAATTTAAAAGATTCGTGGAAACCGGTGATAATGAGGACACAAGTTTCCATAATCTCTGGAATACTGCAAAAGCAGTCATAAGAGGGAAGTCCATAGCAATTAGTGCACATAAGAAGAAGAAGAAGAAAAGAAGGCAAATGGATCATCTAACATTGCACCTCAGAGAATTGGAAAAGCAATAGCAAAAAAAATCCAGAAAACTCCAGGAGAAAGGAAATAATAAAGATACAAGCAGAATTAAATGAAATAGAAAATAAATGAACTACACTGAAAATGAATGAAAGTAAAAGTTGGTCCTTTGAAAAGATAAACAAAATCGATACACCATTAGTGAGGCTTATTAAGAAGAAGAGAGAAAGGAACCAAGTGAATCAAATCTGCAATGAAGCAAGAAATATAACAACAGACAAAGCAGAAATACAGAACATAATTAGAGGATATTATGAACAACTATATGCCAAGAAACAAGACAATCTAGGGAACCAGCAATTGGCGTAATGGCTATGTCGCTGGCAAGATAAAGGCAGGAGGATGTAGAAAGTCTGAATAGCCCCATAACAAGCCAGGAGATTGAATCAGTAATAAATAAACTCCCAACAAAGAAAAGCCCTGGCGCTGATGGCTTCACCTTTGAATTCTACAAAATTTTAAAAGAAGAGTTAACCCCTCTTCTGCTTAAGTTATTCCTAAAGATCTAAAAGGGTGAAGCTCTCCCAAATTCATTCTATGAAGCCTCCATAACCCTTATCCTTAAACCAGATAAGGACAGGCCAAGGAAGGAAAACTGTAGACCAATATCTCTGATGAATATAGACGCAAAAATTCTCAACAAGATACTAGCAAATCATATCCAATAACATATAAAAAAGATTATACATCATGACCAGGTAGGCTTTATCCCAGGGATGCAAGGATGTATAACCATAAATGTAATACACCATATTAACAGAAAGAAAGTGAAAAACCATATGATCATATCAGTTGATGCAGAAAAAGCATTTGATAAGAAACAACATTCCTTCATGATCAAGATTCTTAGCAAAATCGGCATAAAATGGTTATTTCTCAACCCAACCAAAGCTATCTATAAAAACCCCATAGCTAACATTATCCTGAATGGAGAAATGCTGAAAGCTTTTTCACTAAAAACAGGTATAAGACAAGGATGCCCAAAATGGTTATTTCTCAACCCAACCAAAGCTATCTATAAAAACCCCATAGCTAACATTATCCTGAATGGAGAAATGCTGAAAGCTTTTTCACTAAAAACAGGTATAAGACAAGGATGCCCACTTTCTCCACTTCTTTTCAATATAGTACTGGAAGTCCTTGCCAACGCAATCAGAAAAGAGAATAAAAATAAAAGACATTCAAATAGAAAAAGAAGAGGTTAAATGATCTGTATTTGCAGATGACATGATTATTCTATACATAGAAGACTCAATGATATCCATGAAAAAATTCTTTCCAGTAATACATGAATATAGTAAAGTTGCAGTATGCAACATACAGAAATCTATATCATTTCTTTATACAAAAGGAGGCAGACTGAGATAAGAACTGAAAACAATTCTATTTACCATAGCCACACAAAGTATAAGATAACTAGATTTATTCCTTAGAAGAATTTAAAGAATTTAAAGATCCTCACAAAGAAAACTACAAGAAGCTAAAAAAAAGAAATTGAAAATGACATGAAAAAGTGGGAGGACATCCTATGTTCCTGTATTGGAAGAATTAGTATAGTAAAAATGGAAATTCTACCCAAATTAACCTACATAATTAACACAATCCCAATCAATGTGCCAGAGACTTTCTTCACAGATATAGAAAAGGCAATTATACAATTTGTCTGGAATCATAAAAGACTTCTTATTGCCAAAGCAATCCTGCACAAGAAGAGCGGAGAGGGTGGCATCTCACCCCCATCTCAAAAATATACTACAAAGTTGTGGTAATCAAAACAGCATGGTATTGGTACCGCAAGAGACAGGAGGACCAATGGAACAGAATAAAGTTCCAAGAAATAAACTCCCAAACACATAGCCAACTGATTTTTGACAAAGGGTACCAGTCAATCCATTGGGAAAAGCAAAATCTCTTTAACAACTCATGCTGGAAAAACTGGAAAGACCTGCAGAAAGATGAATCTGAATCCCTACCTCCCACCATTGACAAAAGCCAACACAAAGTGAATCAAATATCTAAACTATAGCCTCAAACTATAAAACTGCTGCTGGGAAACACTGGGGAAACTCTGGGAAACATTGGGGTAGGCAAAAACTTCTTAAATAAGACCCCCAAAGCACAGTCAATAATCCCAAAAATAGACAAGTGGGATTTCATCAGATTAAGAAATTTCTGCATGGCAAAAGGCACAGTAATTAGTGTGAATCGATAACCCTCAGAATGGGAAAATATTTTTGTAAGCTATGTGTTAGATAAGGGACTGATAACCAGAATACACAAGGAACTCAAACAGCTGTCCCGAAAAAAGATGATCAACCCTATCAGATGACTGGAGAATGAGTTGAAAAAAACCACTCTCTAAGGAAGACATATGAATATCCAGAAGGCATATGAAAAAATGATCAACATCCCTCATTGTAAAGGAGATGCAGATCAAAACCACAATGAGATACCACCTAACCCCAGTCAGATTGAATAAGATTAAAAAAAAAAAAGGTAAGTGCAAAAAAAAAAAAATGGTAAGTGCCGGCAGGGGGTGTAGTGAAAGGGGAACTCTCCAACACTGCTGGTGGGAATATAAATTGGTCTAGCCACTGTGGAGAACAATTTGGAGATTCCTCAAAGATCTATAAATAGAACTATCATATGATCCAGCAATCCCACTCCTTGGTATCTATCCAAAGGACAGAAGAATTCCTAATTGGAAAAGTGCATGCACATCGATGTTTATTGAGGCATTATTCACAATTGCTAGGACATGTAACCAACCCAAATGCCCATGAGCACATGAATGGATTGAATAATTGTGGCACATATACTTTATGGGATACTACTCAGCCATAAAAACCAAGATCCTGGCTTTTGACAAAATGTGGATTTATATGGAAGATTTACTGCTGAGTGAAGCAAGCCAGGCTATGAAGGAGAGACATTGTATGTCTCCACTTAATATATACCGAGTGTCCACACTCTAAGGCAGAAACTGAATGACTAAAGGATATAGAAATGTAATAAATGATTTTGAGTACCAGATACAGTATGGGAAGAGAATGGGTGAAGGAGTAGAGTCTGGGGAAGGACATTAAGGAGAAAAATAGAGAGGCAAGTCATTTATAGGACAAAGAAATGGGTTATTATCTATTGAAGATAACTTTATAGTATTGTTTACTGGACTGGTGAGAAATGTATACATGTTGGAATATTCATTTTGCAAGCTAAGTAACATGTGATTGAATGTTTAAAAGAAATTTAAATAAAAAAATTAAAGAAAAAAAGAATTATTTTTAATTTAGTTTTGTTTGTTTATTTGTTTATTTCAGCTTAAACAGAGAGGGACGGGGTGGGGGTGGGGGATGGGGAGAAATGAGAAAACAAGCTGCCAGGTCTGGGCCTTGAACTGCATGCAGTAGGACATGTGGGAGTCCAGCCCCCCAAACCACCATGCCACCTGCCGGCCCCCTTGGCTATTCTTTTACAGATGTCTACCCTCAACCTCACCACTAGCATTCACTAATCAGTTTCTCCCTTATAGAGTTGGTTTTTCTAGAACATTAAATAGATGGAATCATATCATATATAGCCTTTGGATCTGACTTCTTTACTTAGACATACTGAAATTTTATCCACATCATTGGGTTAATCAATGAGTTATCTCTCTCTTTTTATAAAATATTGATTTATTTAATTCTATTTGTTATTATTTTTTACTTTGACCAGAGACAAAGAGAGAGAGAAAGGAAAAAGAGAGAAAGCAAGCCACCATGTCTGGGACTTGAACTGTGGTCAGCCATTAAGGAATCCAGTGCCTTTAACCACAACACCACCTGCTGCCACTCCCTTTTTAAAAATAATTATTTTATTTAATTTCTATTTGTTATTATTTTATAATTTGTTCATCTCATTTTATTTTTGAGTAGTGTTCCAATATATGAATGTATCACAGTTTGTTTAACCATTCACTAATTGAAAAACACTGCTGGATTATTGCCAACTTTTGGCTAATATGTAACACATCTGTAAACATTAATATACATATTTTTGTGACATAATTTTTAATTCTCTTGGGTGAATACCTAGGTGTGAAATGGCTTAGGTTATATGGTAAGTGCATGTTTTTACTTTACAAGAAACTGCAAGCTCTTTTGTTAAAGTAGATAACACTTTCGTGTTCTCACTAACAGCTCATGAGATTCTAGTTGCTCCCTACTCTCTGCAATACTTGACATTGTCAATTTTTTTCTTGCATCTTAATAAGTGTGTTGTAATATCATGGTTTTAATCTCATTGTAATTTTAATGTGTATTTCCTATTGACTAATGATGTTGAATATTCTATGCATTTTAAATCAGCTTCTTTCTTCTTTAATGAAGTATTTAGATCTTTAGCTTATTATTATTATTATTTAAAATTTTTGCTGTATGTGCACTTGCCAGAGAGAGAGAGAGAAAGAGAGAGAGAGAGTGAGAAATCATCTTCCAGAGATACAGCCAAATTGCAACTTCTTCTCTTCTATTCTCTCTTGGAATTGTGGACATGCACACATGCCCGGTGCGATTTTTAAGCCACTGACTTGGTCTAGGACTTAGCTATGTGGGATCTAGCCACCTTAACCACCTCACCACTTGGCTGACCCAGATCTTTAACTTACTTTTAAAGTGATTTATTAATTTTTTTATTAGACTTTGAAGGCTCACAAAACATTTTAGATTAAAATCCTTTGTCTTATATGCAATTAGTATGTCTCCCTAGCCCATGGCTTCTCTTCTCTTCTACTCTTTTAATAATTTCTCTCATAGCAGGATTTTTTTTGTAAATACATTTTGAAAATCTAATTTTATTTTTAAAATATAAAAATACAAAACAAGTACTATAATTAAACAAATTTTTGAGAAAAGAATTATTTATTTGATTTTATTTGTTCACTTATTTAATTTAATTTGACCAGAGAGAGAGAGAGAGACTGAGAGAGAGAGAGAAGGAATGTGAGAAAGCAAACCACCAGGTCCCAAACTCGAACCGTGCTTGGCCATGTGGAAGTGTCCAGTACCTTAACCACTACACCATCTGCTGGCCCCGCAAATAATTTGAAGAAGAACAAGTTTGGAGAACTTGATTTCAAGACTTGTTAATAATAAGACAGTGTAGTATTAGTGACAAGATAAATATGTAGAACCCAAATATAGTCGATCGATTTTTGACAAAAGTGCAAAGGAAATTCAATGGAGAAAGGATAGTCCTATAAAAAAAATCACTGAAGAATATCTACAAATAGTACTGCTGAGATTTGAACTGGCATTTCATTGAATCTATAGGTTATTGGGGAGAGCTGATACCTGAACAATATTAAGTTTGTCAGCCCTTGAACTTGGTATATCTTTCCATTGATTTAGGTATTCTTTGACGTCTTTTATCAGTATTTTGCACTTTTCAATTACAGTACTGCACAAATTTTGTTACATTTATACCTACATATTTTATTTTTTGATACTGTTGTTAATGATATTTAAAAATTCATTTTCAGTTATTCATTGATAGTTATAGAAATACTTTTTTTGTGTGTTGATTTAATGTCCTGAGACCTTGATGAATACATCTGCTTTTACTAGGAGCTTTTTTGTAGTCTTTGTGATTTTCTACAGGAAATCACGATATCTCTGAATCGAGGTCATTTTTTTTTTCTTTTCAGCTGATCTATATTCCTTGTATTTGTTTTCCTTGCCCTATTACACAGAGTATTCCAGTACCATATTGAATATTGAATGGGAGTAGTGAGAGAAGACATCCTCTTTGTTCTCAATCTTTCAGAAGATTCAATTTTTCACCATGTTAGCTACATATGTAGTGTGTGTGTGTGTGTGTGTGTTTTAGATGCTTTATCCATAGGAAGTTTCTTTTTTTTTCATCATCTAATATTATCTTTTTAATTTAATTTAATTTAAATTCATTTTATACATTCAGTCAGTATATATCACTTATAAAGTGAATTTATTTATGAATACCCTTCATGACTGTCCAATTCAGAATACTATACACATTATTATCAATAGATAATAATCCATAAAGGTCTTGCCTGTCTATTTTCTCCTTAATTTCTTCCCTCATACTCTACCCCTTCTGCTACCCTCTTTCCATCCTGTCTTCAGTATTTCTAGCCAATTTTCATGTTTCTATATCCTTTAGCCTTTCAGTTTCCTCCATAGAGTGTGGATAGTTGATATATGTTAAGTAGAGATATACAATGTCTCTCTTTCATACCCTGGCTTGCTTCAGTCAGCAGTATATCCTTCATATTTGTACACTTTCTATCAAATGCTAGGATCTTGTATTTTTATGGCTGAATAGTATTCCACAGAGCGTATTTGCCACACTTTTTAAAAATCCATTCATCTGTTGTGGACATTTGGATTGATTCCATGTCTTTGCAATCGAGAATAATGCTGCAATAAACATAGATGTGCAAGCACTTTTCTGGCTGACCATTCTCCAATCCTTTGCGTAGATACTCAGGAGTAGAATTGCTAGATAATATGGTAGTTCTATTCGTAGATCTTTGAGGAATATCCATATTATTATCCACAGTGGCTGGACCAATTTACATTCCCACCAAACAGTGTAGGAGAGGTCCCCTTTCATCACAGTCTCACCAGCACTTATCATTTTTTGCTTTTTTCACCTTCACTATTATGACTGGGGTCAGGTGGTATCTCACTGTGATTTTGATCTGCATCTACCTTATGATGAAGGATGTTGATCTTATATTTTGGAAAGTTTCTTTCTGTTCCCAGTTTGCTGAGAGTATTGACCATGAATGTATGTTAGATTTCTTTCAGTGCTTTTTTTCTTTGCATATATTGAGATAATCACATGATGCATTCATTACATTGGTTTGCAGAATCTGTTGTTCAGATTTAACTTCAATCTGACACATGCACTGTGTCCTTGGGTTTCAAAAGTCTGGCCTTCCTCTCTCTCCTGTTCCTCTCCATTTAATTGTAGGTTCAGCGTGTTTTGGTCCTCTCCCAAGAATAGTGTCTCTTCCTGTTCTCTCACCTCACAGCCAACTTTTCACCAAAGTCATAAGGGCAACTTATGCTCTTCTCCAATAAATTAAAACTTTGTTCCTAGAAGAGGAATATTCTGAAGGAGTTATTTGCCCCTTTGCATTTCTATTGTTTCTTTGTCTCAGATTTGCATACAATGACTGTTTTTCCTTTGAATTTTGCTATGAGGTGCAAGCACTAATCATAGATAGATAGAAAGAGAGAAAGAGGGAGAGAGGGACAGAAGGAAAGTGGCCACCACCTCTAGGGGAGATGGCTACACCACAATCCTGTCTCCATTCTCCTCTTGGGATTCTGAGCATGCATGCACATTTATCCAGCATATTTTTCAAGCCACCGGGCCTGAGATTTAAACTGTTGAGTTGGCCATGTGGGCCATGACCTCTGTATGACCTCTGTGCTACTTGTTGGCCCACAATGAATTTTTTTTTTTTTTTTAGAGCTTGTTGGGATTTTTTTTTTTTTTTTTGGTCTGAAAAGAACCTGTCTCCTCCCCAAGTTCTCTCCCAAAAAGTCTAGGTAGGCCCTAGTGGCTTCATATTATCCCACCAACTTGTATGAGGACCTTCACCTATTTGTCCTGCTTTAGCTCCATGCTTATTATCAGTGTCTACCCTAGGTGAGTCTAGGCTGGCATCACTTTTCTCTCTGTAGGCACCATTGACTTAATTAATTGTTCTGTGATCTCTGCTCTCTGATGAGTTAAGAAATGGTTGCGGATTTGAAGTTAGTCTCTTTTTTCTATTGCAAGAGTGAAAAATGTTGCTCCTTCAAACTCTCTACATCTCAAGGTAGAACCTGCAAGTCTTTCTCAGAATTTTTTGTTTTTGTTTTAAATTACAAATGTGTTTAAAATTTTGTTGAATACTAAATACTTTTTATATGTCTTGCAATAATCATATTCTTTTCTCCTATATTTCATTTATGTGGTGTATTTTATATATATATATACATATATATACATGTATTCACACAATGTGTTTATTTAAAATTTTGAAGCAATTTTGAAATAATAGCAAATTTACAAATAAATTATGAGTAAAAAGATCTTTTTAAAAGCCACTTGACAGTAAGTAGCTGACATGTTTTTCTATCATCTTGAATATTTTAGGGTCTACTTCTACAACAGGAACTTTTTTTTTCTGTATTAACTTCAAAATCAAGACATAGCAATGACATACCATCTAATCAGACTCTCTTCAAGTTTTCCAGTAGCTTCAGACATGTTTTTTTTATAATATGACCCTTTCAGAAATATGTGCTGTGTTTAGTTGTCTATATATCTTCTCAGATTTTCTTTGACTTCATGATATTGACACTTACTGAAGACTATAGGACACTTATTTTGTAGCATGTTCCCCAATCTGGATTTGCCTAATGTTTTGTATAATTAGACTGAGTTCTGCTTCCTCCTCAGGAATATTGTTATGTTCTCATTGTAACCTATCAGGTAGCACATGATTTCAATTTGTTTCATAATTAATGGTGCTTCCTTAGACTACTTGATTAAGGTGGTGTGTGCCAGGCTTCTCCACTGTAAACTTACTTATTTCTCCTATGTAATTAATAAACATTTTGTAGAAAGGTGCTCTGAAACCGTGTGTATCTTGTTTCTTATCGAGTTTTGAACTAATTACTTAATTAGTTACTGGAAAGACTCATGGCCTCCTGCTCCTCTCAATGGGCCACAGTTTGTTATCATTATTCACCTCGATGCTCAAATTGTCCCAAATCTGCCCAGTGGGAGCTCATTCAAGCTGGCGTGGGTGTCCGTTGGCATGGCCCACTCTTCTTTGAGTACTTTCTTGCTTTGTGGAAATAATAGTATCATGTGAATCTGGTGCTTTTCTTATCCAGACCTGCAATAAGCCATTTTTCCCCAGAACTACTCATTCCTTTTAGTGGAAAGTGATATGTATTATAAAAGCGAAGGTCTTGAACAAATGTGCTTACTATTGTTGGGGTTTTGTCACCTTCAGGCTCTCTCAGGCAGAGCTAAGTAATAAATGTATATTGTAGATTAATACACAAGCATATATGTGTTAATTCATTTGCATTTATCATCTTTCTAATTTTTGTCAAAAACCACTAGTTCACTCTGATATATCCCATTCTAACCCAATATCACAGTGTCCTTAGATTCCTCCATTTGCACATTTCTAATGATCCTTTCCAACAGTGAGATAGCCTTGGCTTTTATTAGTTTTAACATAGTTCTTGATTTCGGATCCCTTCCCATTTTACCTCTCCTCTTCCCCTGGCAGGGATGCCCTTTTTCCCTGCCTGTGTCCTTTTCCTCTGATGAGCCCACTACAGGACACCTCTGCCCCTACTATAGATACCTTCCTTGCTCCATTTAATAGCTATGGGATGGAAATGTTCAAATACAGCAAGGGGAAGCAGAGGCTGAAGTGTATTAATTGATTTTTGAATATTCAAGTAACAAGCCCAGCTTTGATGGTACACAGATAGTTCCACTACTTGGGAGGCTGGAGGCCACAGGGAAGCCAGGGGTTTTGTTCCTGGGCATGGTTGTGCATGCCTATAGTATTAGCTAATTAGAAGGCAGAGGCAGGAAGATTGTGACATTAGCAATACCCTGTCAAAGACCTATTTTTGTCTTAGTCTCTGATTCTCTCTTTCTCTCCCTCTTCCTTAGTCTAATAAGGGGAAAGATAAAATAAAACAAAGACCCATGCCTTCTTGGAACACATTCTTTATGCATTATCCTTTTGGCATTTTGGTGGATTACTTGTGATAGGATTTTATTTAGTATTGTGTCTATGCTCATAGGGACAGTTGGCCAGTAATTTTCATTTCTTATAGTGTCCTTTTTGGTCAGGTTTTGGCATAATGGTTAAAGTGTTCTCATAGGATCCAGGTGATGGCATGGTGGTAATGCAATTGGCTCCACAATGAAAGGTCCTGAGTTCACATTCCAGAACCTCCCTGTATTTGCCAGGCATGTGTATGCCCATGATCCAAGATGGATAAGACAAGGCAAATAATAGGGTGTAGACTTTTTGGGTGGTGCTTTTCTCTTTGTTTCTCTCTCTCTCTTTGTCTCTATCTCATAAAATAAATACATAAATAAAATTTTTTAAAAAAGATGGTCTCATAAAATAAGCTGGGAAGTATTTCATCTTTTTCTAGCTTCTGGAAAGATTTTTTTTTAAAGATTGGTGTCATTTTTTCCCAGATGTTTAGAAGAATTCATTGGGACCAGCAGTTAGCGTAACACAGTTGGCTGTGTTGCTGGACTCCCATGTAGTCGACTGCGGTTCACATCCCGGACCTGGTGGCTTAAAACTCACGCCGGGTGCGTGTGTGTGCGTGCCCAAGATCCCAAGAGGAGAATGGAGGAGAAGGGATTGCAGTGTGGCCATATCTCCCGGAGGGGTGATTTCTCACTTTTTGTCTCTCTGTCTCTGTCTGTCTGGCGAGTGCACACGCCATATAGCAAAAACCTCTCAAAAAAAAAAAAATAGAAGAATTCACCAATGAATCTGTCTAGGCTTGGAGAATTTTTGGGAGAGACGATATGGAGAATTTAAATTATGAGTTAAATTTCTTTAATAAATGTGAGACTATTTAAATTTCTCTTCTTTTATCAGTTTTGTAAGTTGCCCTTTTGTAAGAATTTTTATTTCATAATTACTAAATTGATCTACATGAGATAATTTATAATATCCTCTTATTGCCTTTTTAATATCAGTAGGCTCTGTGGTGATATTACATTTTTAACACTTCATGTTAACAATCTATGTTTTCTTTCTCTCTCTCTCTCTTTTTTGTCTTCCTAGAGCAATTCTTTTAAAAAAGTTGTTGATAAATTTAAAAAGAAGAACCACTTTTGACTTTGGGTTTTCTCTCTTGTTAATTTAAAATATTTTTTAAAAATTTATTTTATTTGGGTTTATTTAACTTTTCTTTCTTTTTCTAGAGGTTTTTGCTGCAGTATGTGTCCACTCACCAGAGAGAGACAGAGATAGTGAGAGGGAAAGTGAAAAATTGCCCCCTGGGGTGATGGCCACACAGAATCCCTTCTCCTGTTTTCTTCTTATGGGGTCTTGGGTACACATGCACACATGCCTGGCATGATTTTCCCACCAGGTTCAGAACTCAAACTGTGTTGGCCATATGGAAGTCTAGCCACATAACCACTATGCCACCTGATGGCCTTGGGTTTAATTAACTCTTTTCCTAACCTCCTGATAGTTAAATTTTGATCATTGATTTTTTTTTTAAGCCCTTTGATTTTTCTCTGTAAGCATCTAAGGCTATTAATTTTCTTCTGTGCATGGCTTTAGTTGCATTCTGTAAATTTTGTTGTGTTGCATTTTTATTATCCTTCAATACAAAATATTTTCTAATATTCATTATTATTCTTTGCACAGCAGGTTGTTTAGAAGTACATCGCTGAATTTCCCATTTTTAAGGATTTTCTAGTTATATTTTTATTAGCTATTTCTAAATAATTTTCTTTATATACCTTGAATAATTTCTTTCTTTCTTTCTTTTTCCTTTCTTTTCTTTTTTTCTTTTTTTGAGAAAGATTCTTGCTATGGTCTCATGTGTTCACTGGAGAGACAGAGAAAAACAGAGAGACAGACAGTGAGGAATCTTCCACCAGGGGTATGGCTATGCCTCAGTCTCTTCTATGCCATTCTCCTCTTGGGATTTTGGACATGCAGGCACATGTGCCAGGCATGAGTTTCAGTCACTGAGTCCAGGACTCAAACCTCAGTTGGCCATGTGTAAGTCCAGCGACGCAACCATTATACCATCTTCTGGTCCCAACCTTGAATAATTTCAATCCTTATAACTTGGTTGAGATTTGTTCTATGTTCTAGAATATGATCAATCACTACTTCTCTTGTATTTATCTCTTCTAGGATTATTGAATATTGGATTTTAATTCTTTCTAAAATTTTAGTTTTTCTCCTCCAATTTTCAGCAATCTTCATCATTTTTCTTTGTTTCCTACACAGTTTCTCTAATTTTTCTTTCATGATGTTATTGAATTTTATGTACTTTCCTTTTTTATGTCTTCTAAAGCACATTTAAATTGTATTACTGAATTTTTAGTTTTTAAATATTATTTTTTCTTATATCTAACTCCCTCTCCAGTTTGGCATCCTTCTCCCTTTCTTAGTCTTTTGTCTTAACTTGTATTTGCCTATAAAGAATAATACTTTTGCCTATAAAGTACATTTTCTGTGATTTTCTTCACTTTTCATATACTCTGTTTTGTACTCAAAGAAACAACAACTTCTTGGTGGTTTATGGACATTTAATCATACAGAATACATATGAAAGTAGTATGGATAGAAAAGCATTACAAAGTTTTAAGGTGCTATTATTACTAATAATGGTGCTCTGCTGCATATACTAACTTGAATATCTGCAGAATCATAAGAAACTAGCAGACACTAAAGCTACAAGCGAAATATTGCCTAAAATGTTTTCAGAAGCACAAATATGTCTCATAATAACACAGATTTTTATACATATTTGGAATTTAAGGAAAGAAACAGAGAGGACCTGGAAATACCAGATTTAAAAATATTGGTCTTGTGGGACCAGCAGTTAGCGTAATGGCTATGTCGCTGGACTCCTATGTAGTCGACCGCGGTTCAAGTCCTGGACCCGGTGGTTTAAACTCACGCCGGGCACGTGTGCGTGTGTGCTCAAGATCCTGAGAGGAGAGTGGAGGAGAAGGGATTGCGGCATGACCATCCCCCCTGGGGGGTGATTTCTCGCTTTCTATCTCTCTGTCTGTCTGGCAAGTGCAAGTGCCCTATAGCAAAAACCTGTCCAAAAAAAAAAAATAGTACATTTGAAATAAAATGATATTTTAAAAAAAATTGGTCTTGCTTATTGAATTTTAGAAGATGTAGTGCTAGATCACTTTTTGAGTGTAGGTCTTTGTTCCTTTGGCAAAGAAGTCTCAATTTTTCCTTTTGTTAATGTAATTTCATGAAAAAGTGTCTGGAAGTTGCATAGTGAATTAATGGACAGCTAGTTATATACCATATCTAGTAATATTTCATTGTTTCCAAACAATAAATGTTCACTTAACCTCTGAAAGTGGGGTAGCCAGTTAGAATTGCTTATGCATGCCTGTGTAGCTGAGGGATTTAAGCAAAAATGACATTTATCTTACAACCAAGGGGTGTAGAAGAAAGAGACTGCATGTTTACTGCATGAGACCAGTGATGCCACCAAGTAACTTGAATCTAGTCCGTCTCTGTAGCCAAGTGGTTAAGGGATCACATGGCTAATTGCAGTTCATGTCCCAGCCTTGGCAGCTTGAAAAACACAATGGGTATGTGCATATTTGCATGTCCCAAATTCTGAAGGACAAAGAAATGGAGGAGAAAGAACTGTAGTGTGACCATGCCCAATTAGGGGGTGCTTTCTTCCTCTCTGTCTCTTCTGGCAAGAGCACTCACACTCTGGCAATTAAAAAAAAATGAAATCTAAATTTTTCTTTTTGCCCTCCATTCTTTCCTTCACCCCCTATTCTCAGTGCATGGCCTTCTAGATATTAATTAGTGAATTTGTGGTTTTTGGGTGGCTACCACAGGTTCTAGAAACACTGCTGTTTTCAGAGCTGGAAGAACTGGGAGTGGGCTGTCCCAGAAATGTACCTGCTGCTCTTATAAAAAGTAAAATCTCAGAGCCCTCCTCCTTACCCCCAACAGCAGACTTCTCCTACGGCTCCTGGCCTTTGGAGTCTCAGAGGTTCTCCTGGTTGCAAGAGAAAAGCCAGTTGTTGACTTAAAAGATCTGTTCATTAAGGCTCTGCACAAATTGTGGTGTACTCTTACTTCCAGTCCAGCTGAGACACTTGTTCAAGTAATTAGAACACAGTCTGCTTCATCTGGTCAGTTAGTAAAAAGTCAAAGATCTGACCTTTAACTGAAATCTACCTTCTTAATAAGGTGTGTGATACTCTACATGGTGTACATTCTAGCCCAGTTAGGTAGTGCACTAAAAGCTACTCAGCAGGCTGCGACTATATGGAATGCCTGGGTTCAATTCCTGACACACTCTAAAAAGCTGAGCACAGTGGCATGTGCCTATGGTTTCAGCCTCTTGGGAGGCTAAAGCAGTAGGCTTGTAATTGTGAGATCCTGTCTAAAGACATCACGTGCACACATACATGTGCACACAAACACTCACACAAGTGTCTGTTTCATTCTAGGTGCTGGGAAAGGAGTCTTCCCTAGGTGTCTGAGGTGTTCTTTAGAGCTTGCTACCACGTACAGTCTATGGAAGCTCCTGATAGGTGAAGCTAAGTCAGATTTAGGCCAAGGGACTGTGGAGTCTGTGCAATTAGCTGTTACTTTGTTCTGCCTCCTGAGTGAGAATGTATAGGTGCGAAAGGGGAGAATCTGGACAACTTGTCTTGAGGGATGGTGCCCTCAGGACTCTGAGCAGGAGTTAATGGACTTTGGAGTCTCATTATTATAAGCCTGGCTGAAAATTTCAAGAGACCCTTTTTAACTTAGAACATTCTGAATTTTTAATTTTTTCCTCTTATTTCAAACTATTATGTGAAACTTCCCTTCCAGCTACTTCTGCTAGATGTTATAATTTAAAAAATATGTTAATTATCACAAAACAAAATTATGTTGTAAATATATAAAAGCCCTTGTTAAAATGTATGCAATTGACTTCCCTTTTCAATATGTTATCTAAAAATTCTCTTTTCTAGCTCTATTTTTTAAATATTTTTTTCAATTTTATTCTAGTTAAATAAAATCATGTCAATTGGCAAGGTTATAAACTAAATTAGCTTATAAATAAATCAGGTTTTTTGTCATGTTCTGTGTGGTTGTCTCTGCCTCTCTTTGTCTGTGGAGAAGGATTGGGATGGAGCTATGCCATTTTTCACTTTCGTCTGTGTCCTTAGCTTCAAATCGGGGTTCTGCTCTTAGATGCAGCTCAGGAAATATATTTGGGTATTTCAATGACTGAACAATTGATAAGAATTGGAAGTAGCACTGGCATCATCATTGTTCCCACATTCATTTTCTAGGCTTTTGAGAAGTAGAAAATACTGAAAGAGACCACAGTAGTATGACAAACATGTTTTATTTCTTAACCCAGAACCATAAGGTAGGTAAACTTTACCCTCAGGATGAAATACTTATGTTCAGCTTGGTGTTTCGTCATTCTGGAACAGGTTAATAACACATTGTTGAATTTTGGAATTGACAAGAGAAGTTGGATAGAGAAGAATCTGCACCTTCAGACATCACCAGGGAAAATCAACAGCATTGGCACAAAATGATTCTGGAGGAAGAACTCCATTGAGAACATACCCTTCAGATGAGGAGAATACACTCTGATTCCCAACTATACACTCAAAACCATGGTTGAGTGCTAAACTTGTATTGTTTGGCCAATTACCAGTGATTGTTGGAATATAGGAAGAGAAAATTAAAATGTGATGTCTCCTAGAATGAATGGTCTGTGAAACCCTGAGGCTAGCCCTAGTTAGGATGTGAGCTTTTTGTGTTTTTCTAACCTACTCCTCTAGTTGTGTATTTATTTTAAATTTTATTTACTTTTTTTTTTTTTTGAGACAGAAAGAGAAAGAAAAAGACAACCTTCTCAATAGGCTTTTTATGACACAATTTACTCCCAGTCTTAGCCAGTCTTGGGACATAAACTTGGCACATGAACACAGAACTTGAACCCAGGACCTTCCCATGTAGCTTCAGCATTGTTAGCATTGCACCTCCTGGATGGTCCCTAGTTGTCTAGTTTGACTTTTTCTTTCTCTTGGTTCCATTCCTTCTAAACAAGCTATTTAAATAGGGATTTTAATTATTACCTCTTTTAAAATACTGAAACACTTTAAAATATAGCATTTTCTCAATGTGACTTATTTTAATGGAGGATAGAGTAAAAGATCACAAGTTTCTCAAGAATCAATGGAGCATATACATAATAGTGAAATCTGAGGTCGATGCAGTAGAAATTTTGGTGTAGTTATTCGATTTCAAATAAAAAGATGTCTACTTCATTCAGATGCCCCTCTTGAAGTAAACAGCCCGTGTTAAGTACTTTCCTGCATGAAACAGATACAGTTATCTTGAAGTAGTCCAGATCCTTTTTCAGTTATCCAGGAGTCTCCACCAGGGTCCTGAGCTACTGCTGTGTTCACAGCATTGTGGACAGTAATTTTGATAATGGTCTTACCTTATGTGTGGTAAAGGCTTGGGACTGTCAGAAAATGAGATGTCCAATTTCAAATATATATTTATCAAAATGTGTACACATACATATACATATAAATATATATATATATATATTTATATGTATATATTCTTTCCAGTCCAACTAGCACCCACAGAAGAGGAAATTGTATACATAAATTTTATTTTCTGGTATTACTCAGGGCCAAATTCAGGGCACAAAGCAGATGCTAAAATCTCTGAATAATACTCCTAAATATTATGATGAACATTTATTCTCCTGGCATTTCTTTTTTTCTCTCTCTTTAATTTTTTAAAAATTATTATTCAAAGGATTACTTTGGTTGTATTACATTCTTTTTTTCTTCCTTCCTTTCACTCATTCATTTAATTTACAAATTTGACCAAATGGTCTTGGGACCAATTCCTAGATGCACTTTTTACTAATTGTGTATACTTTGATAATAATAGATAATAAAAACACTAGCTCTTTTTAAAGTAATAATTATGAAGGTAGTAAAGAAAGTGCTAAGTCTGGTTTTTCATCTGCAAATGAAAATGGTAACTGCTTCACAGTTGTGAGGTTAAAATAAAAGTGTACCTGTAAAGTTCTCAGCACAGAAGCTGGTACACAGGAGGTATTTAATGAAAGGTAGTTACCACCTTGACAAAGATTTAATGAGCTCTGCCAGGTTGTGTGCTGAGTACTACTGCAAGTTAGAGCTGTCGTTAGGTGTTTTTTATTTAGTTGCCCTGTATCTGGGACTCTGAATTGGGAGAAGTAAGTCCTCTGCTATGTTAAATACTACTGACATCTTGTTCAGAATTGTGTTAAGACACTTCAGTGCACCAGATGCTTTCCTAAACTGTTGTCAAGAAGTTATTTCTCTCCCCACCTTTGAATTAAGAAATATAATCAGACTTAATATTTAGATGTAACCATTTGGAGGGATTTCCAAATACTGAGAAACTGACCTGGGTATAATATTGATGTTTTCTTTTTTCTTTCAGCCTTCTTAAAGTAAAATTGACAGATAATTGCATCTGTCCAAAATGTACAATGTGGTGTTTTGATAGATGTATACAGTGTGACAGAATCACCACAGTCTAATTAATATATCTATTATTTCACATAGTTACTATTTTCTTTTTCTTTTTTGGGGGGGTGGTGGTGGTGGTGAGAACATTTAAGATCTGCTCTCTTAGCAAATTTCAAGCATATAATGCAATATTGTTAAGTATGATACCCATGCTGTACATTAGATCTCCAGAACTTATTTATTTTATAACTGAAAGTTTGCACACTTTGACCAATATCTCCCTATTCCCCCCCCCCATGACCACTAATAGCATCATCTTTTTCCTCTCTGTTTCTGCGAGTCTGACTTCTTTACATTCCACATGTAAGTGAGATCATGCAATGCAGCATTTGCCTTTCTGTTTGGCTTATTTCTGTTAGCATAGGACTATAGGCTCATCCATTTGGTTGCAGCTAAATGGATAGATATTTTTCTTTTTTGAGTTATCTGTCAGCATTTAGGTCGTCTTCACATCTTGGCTGTTGTGAGTAATGCTGCAATGAACACGGAAGTGCTGATTTCATTTCTGTGGGATCTATCTAGAAGAGGGATTGCTAGGTCATATGGCAATTCTATTTTTTTTGAAGAATCTCCATACTGTTTTCCATAATCACTGAATTAATTTACATTCCCATCAACAGTGTACAAGTGTTCGCTTTTCTCTACATCCTTGCCAACACTTATTATCTTTTATCTTTTTGATGATAGCCATTCCAACAGGTGTGAGATGATATCTCTAGTACTTTCTTAATTTGTTATGAGATAAAGAAAACACTGAAGCCCCTTTAATGAAAATCATTGTGGTACAATGGAAGGCAAATACTCATAATGCATTCTAATGTTCAAGGTTTTTCTGCATTTTGGTCAAGTCCTTGCTTTTCTAATTACTACCAATGTTTTCTTGTTGGGTGAAATCAGAGATAGGAATCTCTGTAATCCTTCTTCAAAGTCATACCAAATAGTAAGTAAAGATGGGCAGAAAATTCCAAAATGCTTATGAATGAAAGAGTGAACAACTCCATGGCTCTCAGGATTTTAGTCATTATTTTTAGAATGCCTGGTTGCTTTGATCTTAGATTCTAAACAGTCTGGCATGCTTCATAATTATGTGGGAACACTTTGATTCTTTGAACTCATGGCCATACATTTATTTATACCAATCACTGAGCCATGGTTTCAATTTTTGGGGCAATACTTCTCTCACTTACTTGATAGCAGCAAAATGATCAAGAACATGGCTGCTTGTGCCAGGCAACCAGTGTGACTTACCAGTGTAGGTGGAATTAAGAAGGTTTCACAACTTCTGTGTGTTTTATTTGCCTCATTGGTAAAATGGGGATAATCAAGGTCTTCACTTCATAGGTTTTATGGAAATGAAATACATTTTATTTGTAATTAACCTAAAGACAGTGCTTAAAAAATATAATTCATGCCCAATTTTTACTGTTTGCAAACTCCTGCTTTCTTGAAAGAACACATCTTTGATGTTATTAATTTCTGTTTTTTTACCCAATCTTTATTTCTCCTCATTGATTCTGGCTCTATTCTAGGAGGTCACAGGTCTCAGTTATTATACTTCACGACAATCCTGCACTTATATTGGGTCATCAGAAAAGTCATGTCATATTTTTCTATGTTTTTCTACACAAAATTGCATAGAGGCTTTGCTAGTGACACAATATAAACATGAAATGGATAGGAAAATAGGAGCCTTCCCTTTTCACTGTTGAGGTCACATTGTGAAGTTCCTTCAGTTTGTGTCGGTCTCAAAGTGTGGTGCCTGGATTACACCACAGTTTATGGGAGCAAAGCAGAGCATGTCTTGATCTCTGGAGACTTACAGTGCATTAGCTTTATGGAAACTACATAGTTTTGTTTGTTTGTTGCTTTTTTATTTTGCATTAGTTATTTTACTATAATGGACTTTACATTTAATTTAATTTAATTTTATTATCTATCTTGTTGAGTCCTCTGTTTCTTTAGATTTAGAAGGACAATGAACAGCTGGCCCCATAGCCTAGTGGTTAAGAGAGCTGAATTCCGCATTGCCTAATTCAGATGGAATCTTGGTTCTAGCAGCTCAAAACCATGCTAGATGCATGTGCATGCATGCCTTAAATTCTGACAGGATAGAGAGATGGAAAAGGGACAGTGGTGTGACTATACTCCATTGGGGGTATTTTCTCCCTGACCCTTGTTTCTCTGGCAGTTAAAAAAAGCTTATGGAAAATGTGTGTTATGAAAAAACAATTAGCCCTTTCGGCCGAAACCACCATCTTCCAGTAATTAAATAAAATGACGAACACAAAGGGAAAGA
>NW_006159672.1:2642157-2645223 GCF_000334495.1 Tupaia belangeri chinensis | reverse complement strand
AAGAGGAGAGGCACCCGATATATGTTCTCTAGGCCTTTTAGAAAACATGTAGTTGTTCCTTTAGCACCATATATGCCAATCTACAAGGAAGGTGATATTGTAGACATTAAGGGAATGGGTACTGTTTAAAAAGGAATGCCCCACAAATGTTACTATGGCAAAACTGGAAGAGTCTACAATGTTACCCCGCATGCTGTTGGCATTGTTGTAAACAAACAAGTTAAGGGCAAGATTCTTGCCAAGAGAATCAATGTGCGTATTGAGCATATTAAACATTCTAAGAGCAGAGATAGCTTCCTAAAACGTGTGAAGGAAAATGACCAGAAAAAGAAAGAAGCCAAAGAGAAAGGTACCTGAGTTCAACTAAAGCACCAGCCTGCTCCACCCAGAGAAACACACTTTGTGAGAACCAATGGAAAGGAGCCTGAGCTACTCGAACCTATTCCCTATGAATTCATGGCATGATGGGTGTTAAAAATAAACTAATCTGTGGTCTATAAAAAACAAACAAAACAATTATTTACTTACATATATTTATAGTTTTTAAAACATATACACATATTATTAACTATATTATCTGCATAAGTATATACTTACTTTGTATATAAAATATATCGATAACTGATTGTTGAAATAAAGTACAAATTATATTATTTACTTTGAGTTAAAGTTACATTTGGCTTGTTTGTCATGAACTGGTTTTAAAAGTGATAAAGTAAAAGGAGTTAAGACCTTCAATTGACAGGAATTTGCTTCAGAACTGGGAGCTGGAATGATGTGCTCTAACTTCTTCATTAAATTTACCTGTCCCATCTTTTCAGAATGTAGTGGGTCCATTACTTCTGTTTTGTGTTATTGCTTTTTTTCTAGTTAGAGCCCTCATTACTTCCCTTAAAAATTGTCTGCTCACATGCCACCTCTTTTATGAAGCCTTCCCCTGTGGTCCAGATGGAATTAATATCTCTTGGCTTTGGATTTCTTTAGTACTTTGTGTCTCTATTGTATTAAGTCTCTCTCTCTGCTTTGTTATAGTTATTACCATCTGTTTCCCTAAGTTGGGTGGTAAGATTATTGGAGATGGAAACCATGTCTCCTCCTGTGTCTCAGACATCATGGCTGTTGCCACATAGACCTACTGCTTGTGTATCTGGTAAAAAAAAAAAAAAAAAGTTTGATGTGTACTTGGTATTGAACTTCTCATCTACAATAACTCGCTAAGACAAAAACATCTTCACCTATGGATCTAACGTGAATGATGGCTGCCTCAGGAATATAATCGCCAGCTTCAAGTGATTATTAACTGATGGTTAACATATTTGAAAAATAAGAAGCTCCTAATTTGTACTTCTTCAACCACCGAGGCTATGATTTCATCATTGCAGGCCTCTTCTCTAGAAGGGTATTTTGGTATGTCACTCTAGTCACATAGGTTTCCTCATAAGTAGGTAATGGCCATCAGCCCTGCTTGAAGGGCCCATTTCCTTGTCTGCCCTGCTCTTTTCTTTCTTCTGAATATCTTTGATCATGGCACGTGCCACCTGTCCTGGATTGTACAGACATTCTGATTCTTCAAACCACCACGTGTATCACTGAGCGAAGACTGCATAGACCCCAAGGGCCCAGTTTTGTGTGCAACTATCATTTCCATGATGAGCTTTCACTGATGAGTGGTAGATCTGGAAATTGCAGTAATGATTCATCTTGGTTAAACCCATTGTGGCTCTCCATCCTTTTTTGCTTTGGTCATGTTATCTGTAGCTTTAGAACTCCCCACAAAATGAGCAGAATTATCTAAATTTCTGTTTGACATTTTCTTTTACAATTGTTTTGACATCTCCATTTATAAATCTCTTTTCTTGTTAAAGCTAGATTGGAAAAGTGAGTTTCTAGACATGCCTTGTCTGGCTCGAAGCCTGAGGGCCCGTGCGCAAGTTGCTTAATTGGAGAGCATCTCATCCTGTTTCTGTCCATCAATGGGGACAACCCAGTGGTTTCTGAATCCCAAAGGCCTCTCCCCGAGGCAGTCTCTGGCATCTGTCTTCTTTCTGTGGATATTTGTGGAAGACTGGGTAAAGCCACTTGCCAGAGTTCCACTTGGTACAAAACTCACCCTTACTATAAGCTTCTGGAAAACTTCTGTTCATGTGATGAGCACTCAGGTACAGGACTACTCAGAAACACTGAAGTGCCTACACAGGGTGGTCTCTATATACCATAGAAAAATAAATGGATGTGCTTCTATCTGATAACACACTTTAATTCCAGTTACTTAAGTAGTCAACAGCTGTATCACCTGGTTTAATTTTCTTCCAGTGAAATAATTACATTTTAGACTTGCTGGTATCACCTGAGTCACTGGTTTAATCTTTCTATTGCATAGTTTAGTCTGTTTCCCTCATTATAAATGTGTTATCTTCTTTTATAATTTAGTTTTATACTCCTAAAAAGTTATTTTAATAAAAATATTTATTATAGAAGTAAATAACTTGATGGACTCACAGTAACCAAACTATTTCTTTTTCTTTTCTTTCCTTTTTTTTCCCCCCCAAAAGTTTTTGCCATAGGAAGTGTGTGCTCACTGGATAGAGAAACAGTGAGAAGGGGAGATAGCCATGCCAAAATCCCTTCTCTTCTATTCTCCTCCTGGGATTTTGGCCACCCACACACACGTGCCTTGCATGATTTTCATTCTGCCTGGTCTGGGACTTAAACTACAGCAGCACTTTAACCGCCATGCCACCTATGGCCCAGGAAAGAACTATTTCAATGTGAGCTAGATGTGGGCTCATAGTAACCAAACTTTTTTTTTTTTCTTTCCCTGCAGGAATTTTAACAATAAGTTCTTAATGCTGTAAGTATATTAAAACAAAACAAAGGTAAATACTTCTTTATTTCTTTTCAATCTTAACATGCTGAAGCCTCCCATTTTCCATATAAGCTTATAACTTAGCTTGCAGCCAGCACAATCTGTGTCCACTCCTTCATGACTTTCTGAAAGGGAAAGCCATTCAAAAGAAACTCCTGTATGTTCTTACACCCTCAAGAGATTTTTTTTGCTGTTGTTTT
>NW_006159672.1:2630275-2641600 GCF_000334495.1 Tupaia belangeri chinensis | reverse complement strand
TGATGATTTCTTTGCAGGTAAACTGTATAATTAATTACATCACCTAATTAATAATATTGACTCTTGACTAAACATGTGCAATTGCTTTACATATTTCAACTCATTTAGTTTTCACTGGTGTGTGTGGTGGGCACCCTGTTTTTTTTTTTTTTTTCTCATTTTATAGAGAGAATTTAGACATGCTGAACTTGACATGCTGAAGGCCAAGTGATAGAGCCAAGACTTGAGCCCAGCTTTCCCAATTACTAGATCACATAAGAGCAAGATTTATGCTGGATACTTGACTCTATTTATTACAAGCATGGGCATGCTTGCTCTTTATTGTGAAGCAACTATAGTATCTCTGATTTGTAAAACCGTGGAGAGTGTGAGTGTCAGGTCTAAGAGGTGTTTTGCCCAATGACTTATAAAGGGATTTAAAATTTTCAATTTTCTTCATTTGTTTCATTATCATTGGAATGTATAAGCCAAGTAAAATTTTTTCTAGTTAAAAATTTTATTATGGAAAATTTCAAACATATACAAAGTAAGCAGAACAGTATAATGGACACATCCATCTTCAACAATTATAAACATTCTGCCATTCTTGTCTCATCTATACCTCTACCCACTCACTACCTTCACTGTATTGTCATATTATTTATATATTTATAGTTCTTTTCTAAAAAGTTTATTCATTTCCTAAGGTGTGTGTGCCTGTGAGAAAAGAGAGCAAGCAAGATAATACCCTTGATAAAGTCTTCTCATGATGTGATCATCTTTCCCCAGCCTTCTAGCCTCTCAGGATCCTGTGTGCATTGTGCGTTCTCAGGCCAACACAGGGATTGAACCTGTGTCTGGGCAGTTCTACAGGGCACCATGTTATCATTGTGCAATAGCAGATGGGCTATGATAAAGAACAGTTTAATCTCCTCTCTTCATGGTCAATTTCTAACACCACCATGCCTTACCCATGCTCTGGTCACTATCTTTTGACTTTTTTCCATCTTAGATTGCTTTTACTATTATAGGACATTCTATAAATAGAATCAAGTAGCATGTGTATGTGTGTGTGTGTGTGTGTGTGCACGCACACATGTTTGGTGTCTAACTTTGTTTTCTAAGTATTTCATCTGTGAGATTTATCCAAATTGAGGTTAGAGTAGTTCATTTTTTCTAGTACTTCTTAGTATTCTACACCACACATTGTCCATCCTCTTGGTGATAGACAACTGAGTTTTTTTTTTTTTAACTTTATTTATTTATTTTTAATTTGACAATAAAAGGAAAGAGAGAGAGATAGGGAAAGCAAGCCGCTACGTCGGAGACGCGAACCATAGTTGGCCATGTGGGAGTCCAGCGCTCCCAACTACCTCGCTGACTGCCAGCCCCAACAATTGAGTTTTCTTTTTTTTTTTGGAGAGGTTTTCGCTATAGGGTGCGAGCGCTCGCCAGACAGACAGAGAGAGACAGAGAGACAGAAAGCAAGAAATCGCCCCCCAGGGGGGATGGTCACACCACAGTCCCTTCTCCTTCATTCTCCTCTCGGGATCTTGGGCACGCATGCACACGCGCTCAGGGTGAGTTTTTAAGCCACCGGGTCCGGGACGCCAACCGCGGTCGACTACGTGGGAGTCCAGCAACATAGCCATTACACTAACTGCTGGTTCCCAACAATTGAGTTTTATTCACTGTGAGTAAAGCTACAATGAGTATTCTTGTATGCTTTTCTTATGACATGTACTTTAATTTCTCTTGGGTAAATACTTAGGGTAGGTCTAGTTAACTTTAAATAGAACTGCAAAAACTTTTTCCAAAGCAGTGGCACCATTTTATATTTAGTTTAGAGACAGGTCAGAGCTCAGGTTGCCTTAATTACTTGTCAACATTTGGTTTTGTCAGTTTTACTATTTTTAATATCCAGCAGCATGTAGTGATGTCATGTTGTGGTTATTAATTTGTATTTCCCTGGGAATGCAAAGGTGTTTGCTTATTTTATTAAGAAACCATTTTTCAGAGATTGTACAAGTTTACATTTCTACCAGCAGTGTAGGAGAGTTCAGTTGCTCCATGCCCTAGCCAACATTTGGTATGCTGTCCTTTAGTCATGCTAATAGATATATAAGGCAATAAATCACTGTGGTTTTAATTCACATTTACCTAATGTCAAATAATATTGAACATCTTTTAATGTGTTTGTCACCCATATATCTTCTTTAGTGAAATGTCTGTTAAAATATTTTGCCAGATTTACAATAGCTTATCTCTGTTATATAGAATAAAAAAGATGTTCTTTTAATTAATTAATTTATTTTTGTAGAGGTCTTCTATGTACTTACTGATGTTCTGTATAGTATTTTGTGAGCTCAGGTTGCCTTAATTACTTGTCAACATTTGGTTTTGTCAGTTTTACTATTTTTAATATCCAGCAGCATGTAGTGATGTCATGTTGTGGTTATTAATTTGTATTTCCCTGGGAATGCAAAGGTGTTTGCTTATTTTATTAAGAAACCATTTTTCAGAGATTGTACAAGTTTACATTTCTACCAGCAGTGTAGGAGAGTTCAGTTGCTCCATGCCCTAGCCAACATTTGGTATGCTGTCCTTTAGTCATGCTAATAGATATATAAGGCAATAAATCACTGTGGTTTTAATTCACATTTACCTAATGTCAAATAATATTGAACATCTTTTAATGTGTTTGTCACCCATATATCTTCTTTAGTGAAATGTCTGTTAAAATATTTTGCCAGATTTACAATAGCTTATCTCTGTTATATAGAATAAAAAAGATGTTCTTTTAATTAATTAATTTATTTTTGTAGAGGTCTTCTATGTACTTACTGATGTTCTGTATAGTATTTTGTAGATCACCTGTAAGAGGTTGTTGCTCTTGCCAACTGTGATTGTGGACTTGCCTATTTCTCTTTTTCCTTCCTGTCAGTTTTTGTTTCATGTATATCTGAGTGCTGTCATTGAAAGCATACATATTTATAATTGTCATGTCCTCATAATACAGTGACTCTTATCACTGAGAAATGTCCTCTTTGATCCCTGGTGATACTGCTTTTCTTCAAGTCTATTTTGCCTGATGTTAGAAAATAACATATAGTAAAAGTTAAGTTGTCTAGCATCATCCATTCATCCTTTTTCTGTTAACTATGTTTAACAGCTTATGTTTTTCCATTTTTGTTTTCAACTAATTATGTCTTTATACTTATAGTGCATATATTTTAGACATAATTAGGTCTGGGTGTCTCCCTCCCCCTTAAGTTTTTATAGTATTTATTTTTTAGAAGTTTTTAGTTCGTTTATATTTAATGTAATTATTAAATAGTTATACTCAGGTCTGCTATTTTGCTATTGTTTCTTCCTGCTTGATATATCTGTTTTGAGGAAAAGGTAGGAGCAAATGTATAGGGACTTACCGGTTTGGTGGTGGTAAGATGACAGAGATGGATTTGGCTGCTCCTATATTCTCCATGAAGCGTGTGGTAGGATTATCAGGGGAGGGACAGAGAAAAAATACTATCAGAAGCTACAAAAGAGAAGATAAGGTGTGAAATTTATTATGATGAGTGAGAATGTAAGCCTTCTAGAAGACAAAGTAGGTTACAAGAGGAGTTGGCCGTCCATTCATTTATCCCTTCATTATGAACTAAGGCAACAAATATTTGAGGGAAAGAAGGCATGGCCTCTACTCCCATGAAGCGATGAGACTGTTAACAGACATTGATCAAATTATCACAGTAATATATGTATGATTAAAAGCTAAAATCAAGTGCTGTGAGATAATGGAAATGATAGTGCTTCAAGAATGTGTAACAAGGAACTTGAGCTTGAATAGGTGTAAGAAATGGTTTGTTAGAGTTAGTTGTCCTTGAGCAGAGATTGAAAGCCAGTGTAGGCTGAAGGGTGTGTTCAGGCAAAGGTAGTCTGGCAAGTTGTGTTGGGAGAAAACATGCACATTGAAGTTGCTGCCTCTGTGATGGTGTGGCTGGAGAGCAGACAGCAGTATAGGGAATGGAAAAGGGTAAGAGAGAGGTGACATCTCAGGGCCTGATGATACAGGAGCTCTGCAAAGTATAGTAAAAAGACTACCCAACAGTAATGAGCTTAAAATAAAACCAGTCGGGTTGTTGTGTGATGTGTTTCCCTTTAAATCATCAAAATTTTCTTCGATGTAATTTAAATAGAACTGATGAAATTGGGCTAAAATGAATTATCAGAGCAATCCACAAAATGAGTCATTGCCAAATTTTCTTACAGTCAATTTTATTTCTATTTGAGGGAAAAATAGGTAATTAGAGACTATCAGACATTGCTTCCAGGTTTCAAAGTGGCTTCTATCCAGCCATGGGGAGGCTCACAGTAGAAAACCAGATGTTCAAATAAAGACCTAAGTGGACAAATACGAACAATGTACATTACAAAAACACGTTATGTAAATCTTTCATGGTATTTAGAAATAACATCCATGACTTTGAAGTATTTGTAAGAATGCCTTTATCCTTCCAGAAGCTCTGAACAGAGGAGTCTAAATGCATATTTTGGGCGTATTTGTGAGTTTCTACCTACAATGTTAGCTAATACATGTGGAAAATTACAATAATGGGATTATTTACTCAGCAGACATTTGCTGAGTGCCTTCCAGGTATAAACATTGTTCTCAGTACCTTATATTTGGCAGTGAAGGATGCAAAGCTGTATTCGACAAAGAATCTTCCCTCTGTGCAGGAAGACCAGACTTCATGAGAGGAAATAGTAATGCTGATTAGAAAATGTGAAAACCAGAAAAGAGATTTAAGTAAACCACGGAGACCAAAAGAAACAAAGTGCTTCTTAGGGATAGAGGGATACTAAACATTTCTATTTCCTCCTCTTCTTCTACTTTTTTCCCCCTTTCTTTTCACATTTAACTTTCTTTTTACAATGTATATGTATCTTTAAAAAAATAAACAGAAAAGAGGCTAACTATAAAAGGCAAGATTTTGAGACCAGCGGATGATATAATGGTTATGCTGCTGTTCTCCCAGGTCGTCAAGCGCAGTTCAAGTCTTGGACCTGGCATCTTAAAACTCATGCTGGGCACATGTATGTGTGTGCCCAAAATCCCGAGAGGAGAATGGAGGAGAAGGAATTGCAGCATGGCCATCCCTTCCTGGGGAATGATTTCTTGTTTTTTTTTCCAGCGAGTGGATGTGCCCTATAGCAAAGATCTTTCTTAAAAAACAACAACAAAAAAGGCAAGCTCTGGGCCAGAAGGTGGCATGGTGGTTGGTTGGGGCACTAGATTCCACGTGGCTAGCTCCATGGTTTAAGTCCCAGATCCGGGGACTTGAAAAACATGCCAAACGTGTGTGCATGTGTGCCCAAAATACCCAGAGAAGAGGAGATTGTGGTGTGGCTATGCACTCTGGGGGGTGATTTCTCACTTTTCCTCTCTCTCTGTCTCTCTTTGTCTGGTAAGCATACATGCTCTATGGCAAAAACCCAACTAACCAAACAAACAAACAAATAAACAAAAAGCTCTACACGGTATGCCTGACTTTTAAACAAGTATTTATTGAATAAATACTGTGTGCCTCTTCCACATGAGGCAGCATATTATTGTTAACAGGAAGGACAGGTCATTAGGAGTTTTTGAAAAGACAAAGTTGTGGCTATGGCAATTGTTTTGTGGCTTTGAATCATTTCAAAGAAAAACTGAAGGTACTTGGGTGAAGGATCTACTTCTTTAGTCAGAGGCTCCCATGGAAGCATCGCTATTTACTCAAGTTATGTCTGATTTTCTCTGTTAAGAGTTAAAAAGTTGGAGGAGTAGTACATGCCTGGGAAACTCTGCAGATGAATTCTTGAGTTGGAAATGCACATTACTAAATAATATAAAAAATAATGTTTTAAATCGTACTTTGGACATGATGTCCATTTTTTGGCTCAGAAAACAAACCCAAAATTGTTTTTAGCTTTCTGCTCTGGCATTTGCAAAGTTTTGCCTAAAACCCTTAGAGATTTACTGAAAAAGATTTATTTATGTGCATTCTGAAGCTCGTGCCAAAATCCTGCTGTTTCATGTTTTTCAAGACTCTCCTAAATTAAAAAGCTAGTATGCGCAAGAGGGTAAAATGTTGGTTTAGTTATTGTGCACAGTAAATATGTTTATTTCCAGGAACAGAAAAGATGATGTGACAAGGAGAACACTTAGTCAGATGAGTACTGTCTTTGCAGAGCTTGAGGAGTTTATTTTACTCCTTAAAAGTCACCATCTTCATCTAATGAAAAATCCTACATGCATAAAAGTCCTTCAGCCAGTTTGGGGGTTGAATTTAATTGGTTTTACATTAAATTGTGTCAGTTTATTAAAAAAGTCAAAACTACCCACCTCACCCATATGAAACAACACACACACACACACACACACACACACACACACGCACACACAATTGCAATGGCAAAAACCAAAAAAGCTTATTAATTAAGAAAGTTCCAGATACTTTGCTGCTCAACTGAATAGTTAGGATCAAGAGTGATTGTGCAGAAACGTTAAAGAAGACATTGAAAAATTTAAGTGCTGTTTTCTACAGAAGAACTTTGTTCATTTAAAAAAAAAGATTTTAGAGAAATATATAACAGAATATATACATCTTTATGCACTGAGTTTACTGATTGAAATAGTATTTATACTGTGATACAGATTAGCATTAAATATCCAAACTGCATTTGAGTCTAGAAAAAAAATGTTGTATAAATAGTTTCTAAAGTGCAGACAAAAAGAAAAAAAAGCCAACTTTTGTTTAGTTTCACTGTAATGCCAGTGACAGATCCTTGGAAACGAAGAACTGTTTTGCATCCACATATGCTCGCAGCAAAGTTAAGATCCCTCGTGCCCTCCCCAGAGCCCCGATCTGATGGCCCAACTGCTATGACTGATAGTCCCTTTGGTAACAAAATTCCCCCCCATGTTTATCTGAGATAACCACTCTCCTAATCACTGCACTTTATTTATTTATTTACATGTGGTTATGAATATATATCGCATCAGAATGAAATGGGTAGAAGAAAAATAAGTTTTCAAAATATGAAGAAACCAAGCCTGTTTATTTGTATTCTCTGTCCTGATCATTATCCCATGGCAGGGCAGGTTGAGCCTGTGGGCTACAAATGGGGGGGCAGAGCCAGAGGCAGTGACAGAAGCCTAGGATGCTTTTCTGGAGTTAGAGTATCAAACAGGATAATGCATTTCAAAGCTTCTTACAGAGTGAGATACAAATAATAATGTAGTAATAAGAACAACAATCTTGGTAAGTGGAAAATTACAATATTTTTGGAGTGGCCAACATGTTGTGAAGTTAAAATTTCTCTCTAAAATACCTTCTCCATCATGATCACACCCCTCCTCTCCAATAGTGAAGGCATCAGTAAAGTTTTTTTTTTTTTTCTTTTTTTTTTCTTTTTTTTGGCAGGGGGCAGAGAAGTAGGTAGCAGGGAACTATACAAAGGTTGGAAGATTGAATAGACTACTGACAAAAACAATACTCTGTAGTTGGAATATCTCTAGCTAGAGCCCGTACATACTTTACTTTTAATCAGAGGGAATTCCAAAGGTGAAAAGATGGCAGGTGGTAAAAGAAAGCATTCCTGGGACCAGCAGATGGTACAATGGTTATGTTGCTGGACTCCCACGTAGTACTCACGCTGGGCGTGTGTGCATGTGTGCCTGAAATCTGAGAGAAGAACAGAAGAGAAGGGATTTTGCTGTGGGCATCCCCCCTGAGGGGTGATTACTCACTTTCTGTCTCTCTTTCTCTTTCTGTGTCTCTGGCAAGCGCACGTGCCCTATAGCAAAACTCTCTCTTAAACAGAGAGAAACAAAACAGCATTCCATTCCCCAAACTATAGCTTAGAGCTATTAAGTTTGGTGTGATAATTAATTGCACAACCATTTCAGAAGCAGCCGTTGATGCAGATATTGTGTTTGAGCTGTGCTGGGCTCTTCTTCACCACCTACTGGTCAGAAAATCCTAGGGAAGAAGTCTGCCTAACCCTTCCCTCCTGCACACAGAAGCATCTCTCTCCTCCAAGGCTCTGGGTCCCATCTTTCCTACTTTCTTAGTAAAAGAAAATAACTATTCCCTCTGTTGTATTTTTTTAACCCTTTTCTCTCTACTAGATCCTTTCCCATCAATATTGAAATATGTTCTATTTCCTCCCATTTTACAGATCCTCTTTCCAGGCACACACATTCACAATTTTTTAAAAGCAGAACCAAACAAAACAACCCTCTCTGGACCCATATCCTCTTCCAGTGGAAGCACCACTTCTGTATTTTTTGCAGCCAGTATCTGGCTCTTTCACACATTTTAGTCTGACTTCCATGTCCATCACTCCACAGAGATCCCTTTCAGTGAGTCCTCTGTCCTATCTCTCTGTCTCCCCACTGGATCATGCTTCTCTCCTTGACATCAGATTTGAAGAAGCTCAGGGCTGGCTGTTACTTTCTCTCTACATATGCTCCCAAGGAACCAACCCCAGGCAGGGTACCCACTGTCTTCCAGCTAGGGATCACTGACTGCATCATGTGTCTAAGGCCCAGGCTTGCACGTCTGCACCTGTAAGTGCTTCGCAGGTTTTCTTCACTGAGGGGGTCAAAACAACTCGTGACCTTCTCTGTTAACTCATTTTCTGTTGTGTTCTTAACTCTGGTTTACTGTCCATGCAGGGGTCAGATTTGCCACTTCCTGCTGCTTTATGGTGCTTCTAGTGAGGCAGCGAGACCGCTTAAAGATTTAATGCATCGGGCCAGATGGTGGTGTGGTGGTTAAGGTGGCTGGATCCCATATGGCCAACTGCATAATTGGAGTCCCTGAAAAATACAAAGGGCACATGTGCATGCATGTATGCCGAAAATCCTGATGGGAGATAGAAATGAAGAAGAGATTGTGGTGTGCACATTCCCCATGGGGGATGCTTTCTCTGGTGAGTGTTATGTGCTCACTAGCCAATTAAAACAAAATAATAATGATGTTCTACCTTTCATGGCATTTTCCCAATTTGTCCGTGTTTTGCCATCCCCATAGCCAACATGCTCACACCAGCCACCAGCATTTCTTGCAATGGGCTTCTCTCAGAGCCTCATAAATGGTTACTGTCTGTATGTATTGTCTTCCATGCCATGTCGATCCTCCGAGCAGGCAGGGAAACCTTTCAGACATGAAAGCTTCATGATCACTTCTCTTCTTAAAACCCTTCTGCTCTTAGGATAAGAACTAAACATCTTTTTTTTTTTTTTTTTTTTTTGGAGAGATTTTCACTGTAGGGCACGTGCGCTCGCCAGACAGACAGAGAGAGACATAGAGACAGAAAGCGAGAAATCACCCCCCAGGGGGGATGGTCACGCCGCAATCCCTTCTCCTCCATTCTCCTCTTGGGATCTTGGGCACGCACGCACACGCGCCCGGCATGAGTTTTAAGCCACCGGGTCCAGGACACGAACCGTGGTCGACTACGTGGGAGTCCAGCGACATAGCCATTACGCTAACTGCTGGTTCCCAGAACTAAACATCTTCACTAGGCCTGTGTGATCACCATGGCCACTTTGCTCCCTTCTTAAGATTTCTTCAAATTTCTTATATCATTCCTGTCTCATGTTTCTGTATTAGCTGTTCCTTTTGTCTTTCACAACTTCTTCACACCTCTCTTTTGTTCCCGGCTAACTGGTTCCCACTGTTTAAATCTCAGGGCTTTTGGAATCCCTTTTCCCCATTAAAAAAAGAGAAAAACCTCTCATTCCACAGCTTTTTTGTAATTTTCCTTGTAACGTTTATTACTTTTATAGTTTAGTAATATTTAAGTCAAACTTCTCTTCTAGACTTACTTTATATAATAAAGGACCCTGTCCATCTCTTTTATTATTACATTATTAATATTTAGAAAGAGGCCAGTTACAGTGAAATAAATATTTTTTTAACAAATGAACTCATATTTTAAGCAAGTTATGTTTCTACTTAAGGTAGATCATGAGAAAGTTTAGGAAGCAATTTGAAATGGATAAGCAGCAAAGTTAATAAAAATTCAAGTTTAGTACTTAAAACAGTAGACTACTAAAAATCACTGTACAAAATTGTGAATCCGGGTAAGTTCAAAATGTGATGGAGAATAATAGCTAATGGATAATAGAGGTATTTTCTGTCTTTAGAGGTTAATAAGTCAACTTGACCTAGTGCTATCAACTAGAGCATTAATTGGCTTGAATGCATGGGCAACTTCCAGTCATTGACTAGCCATGGCACTGAAGAAGGGTCTCCACTAAATCTATGATAAGTGGGACCAGGAATGGGTTGCTGATCAGCATAAGAAAAAATGTATCTACTATAAATGTATTAGTTAACTAGTGTAATACACATTTAACTCTTGGTTGCATGAGCTTCAAACAGTGACCTTTTAATTCATTACCCAAACTAGACAGTTTCGAGAATGAAAGGTGCTGTTCATAATCATGTTGGAATAGGTAAAACAAAGACCACCTTGGGAAAATCCAAGCTCAGTGTCACTCTAACTAGGAGGAAGACATTCTGAGGGAAGTTTCTATATGGGAAGAAGCAACAAAGCAGAATTGAAAGGCAATGAAGCAAATGAGAAGGAACAAAGCAGAAAAGAAAGAGTGGATCTTGATGATGATGAGAATAGAGAAGTCCATGGAAAAAGACCCAGGGTCTTTTTCCCAAGCCAACTATTGTGAACGACCCCAGTATTAATTTAAAGGGTCAGTGTAAGGAAATGGAGAGCATTCCCTATGGACTCAGTTATATCTTTAGAGATTGTTCTTGTCCAAAAATAACGACTTCCTTTGCTGTGAATTATACACCAACAAGACGTTTTGGCTTTTGACTCCCTTATAAAAATTTCCAAATTGTCTTACAACAATTTTTGAATAACACATCCTTGCCATCCCAAATGAGAGCTAGAATAATGTTAGGGATCTAGGGACATAGGGATGGGGCTCTTTGTTGGTGCTTACTAACCACATGTCTTGGGTCTAGCTCTGTTGCAGGATTCTTCTTTATAAAATGATAAAGTACATTGTGTATGAACAATACACACAGGAGGGGTCTAGGTAAGTGCAGTGTACTGACATCCTGGCAATGGCTTTGGATACTATACACATATAGTTTTCTGAGTCAAAACAGCAGAAGGTATCCTGGAGGGATCATGCAGTCTCAAGAGAGACTCCAAAAAGTAATAACAGAGTAGACTTTAAAGGAGTGTCTAGATAAGCAAGAAGTGATCTGGACTCATACCTGCCTAGTTTCCCTGGCAGTAATGAATTCCACTGATGGCAGCCGGAAT
>NW_006159672.1:2621799-2630244 GCF_000334495.1 Tupaia belangeri chinensis | reverse complement strand
GGAGCTGGTAGGACCAAGAAGGATCCTACCTGTAAAGACACGCCATGCAGATCTCTCATGGCTCTCAGGCAGGAGAAGTGTGAGAGATCAGAACTGTGATAGGATATGGGGAGTGGCCCAGATGGAATCAAAGGAGCCCAGGATGAAGACCCTACACAAGTCCTCACTGGGCTTCCCCTAGGGTCTGTGCCACAATGCACAGGAGAGGACATAGGCCTACTGGAGTGTCCTCCAGTAACCAGTTTGGACCACACTTTGTAGCACAGCTTTTGAAGAAGGTTCTATTCAAAAGGGTGATTTTTCTTTTCATGTTGAAAAAAATCTGTTGCATATTAAAGAGAAGTCCTAGGATAGAGCTCGTTTGGCCAAATTTATTTCATGGGAGGTTAGTAAATGCCTTGCATATCCTATTAGATAAAATGCTGCACGTTAATGAGTGAGAAAATGACAGTGGAATATCTTACTCTGGCAGATTTTATTCCACACATTATGTCACATTTGATTTAAACAGTTGAAAAGTCAATTTGGGGGCTAAAAATTGAAGTCAACATCTGTACCTCCAGGTAGAATAAATGGGATAAATATAGCACTAGAGAGGTAATTTTTCTAAATTAATGGTTTCCAGAAACCTCTTTTGCTTGTAGCTCTGGTAACTCTAGGCTTTTGTAGTCTCCTCCTACTCCCTTCTTCCTATGTCCCCACTTTTCTTATGTCCCCTCACTGAAGCTTGCCCTGAGCTTGGGTCCCTGGCATGCCACTCTCACCTGTCAGCACCCTTCCTGATGGAGTTCTCATTTGCTGCTGTGGTTTCAATTGTCACTTCTGTGCAGATGACTTCAGTGACAATGCTGCCTGCCCCGAGTTCTTTTGAACTCTGCTCTTAGTGCACAGTTCTGTTGCTCATTCTACCCAGGTGTCAGACTGTCACTACACATTCAGCACGCCCAACACCAACCTCCTCATCTCCTCCCAGCCAAGCCAGCCTCGCAGCTCCTGTCAGCGGCACTATCATTTGTCTCCTAGGCACCTGGGTTGGGAATTTTGCTACTTCCCTTCTTTGCCTCCTAGCAACCAGTGGGTCCTGTCATTGATCCCCTTGTAGAGTATGCACAGCTGTCTCTTCCCTTCCTTTCCTATTACTTCTACTACCCTACTTTAGGTCTCAATCACCTTACCTTGACATGATTAGAAGGTTGTTCCAGTTGGTTTCCCCTACCCAAAGTTCTTTCTCATTTAGTGCATCTTGCAAATCATTGTCAGATTATTAGTGCTAAAATATTGCTTAAAAGGTAAAACTTTCTTTCTTTCTTCTTTTTTTTTTCACTCCTGGTCAGCTTCAAAATCACATTCCAGCCTCATTTGTACTCCACTTTTATTCTTTACTACTCCCTTTTGCTCTGAATACAAGTCCCATGTAGATGAGGCCATGAACTATGACCTAGAGACCCCGACTTCTCTTCCCCTTAGAATTTCTTCCTTCACCTCCTTACTGCCTGGAAGAAGGCATCTTTCCTCTCAGCTGTCTTTGAACATCAAATCCCAAGGAATGATGAAGGTAGTAGGCAAGGCTCCTCCAAGTCCTAATGGTATCTCTTTCAGTGGATTGTTTCTAGAGCTTCCACTACTATTCCCTTAGTCATTTCTACTCAATATTATTTTGTTAGTTTTCATTTCATGAATGTTTGTTTTCCCCGTTACACTGCAAATATTTTGAAGAGAGATATTTGAAGACAGATCCTTAACCACAGTGGCTATTACACTTCTAAAGAAAGCATTTCTCTGGCTTATTCAAGTCCAAAATTTATGCTTGGCACAATCATAACAACAACAACAAAACTTCATTGTCATTTCTTTGGCAATAAGGATTTATTAAATAGAGGGATGTGTAAAATGTCATAGGTTATTAGTGCTTAAATGTATGGATAATGTGGTGCCAGGGAAAAAACTGGAAGATACCTGCATGGAATACTTGGGCAAATGGATTTGTTTTATAAAGTAATCCAGTAATCCCATATGTGTACTGAGTGTATATTCAAAGGAAAGAAAATTATCAATAATATGTCAAAGAGCTATCCCACTCCTGGTTATTATAGCACTATTCATAATATTCAAGATATAAAGGCAATCCAACTGTCCATCAATGGATGAATAGATAAATAAAATGTGGCATATGTATATAATGGAATACTACTCAGTCATAAAGGGATAAAATCTTGTTATTTGCAGCAACGTGGATGAGCCTGGAGGACATTATATTAAGAGAAAAAAGGTAGGCACAGAGACAAATGCTACATGTTCGCACTCATATGTGGAAGATAAAATGTTAATTTCACGGAAGTAGAGAGGGAAATAGAAACCAGAGGGTGGGAAAATAGAAGGGAGGGAAGACAGGCAGATATCAGTTAGTGGATACAAAACTATAGATAGGAGAAATAAGTTCTAGTGTTTTATAGCACAGTAGGGTGACTACAGTTGATGTTAATCTATTGTACATTTCAAAGAAATTGGGAGGACTTTGATGTTTCCAACAGAAAGTAATGATAAATGTTTTATGTGATGGATATGCTAACCACCTTGATTTGATCAATATACATTGTATTTGTGTACCAAAAAATCCCATTGTATCCCATAAATATATACAGTTATCATGTGTCAGTTAAATTAATAATTTTTTGAGATATTTTTGCTATAGGGTGCATGTGCTTGTCAGAGAGACAGACACAGAAAATGAGAAATCACGTCCTCAGGGAGATGGCCATGCCGCAATTCCTTCTCCTCCATTCTCCTCTCGAGATTTTGGGCACGCACACACATGCGCCCGAAGTGAGTTTTAAGCTACCTGGTCCAGAACTTGAACTGCTGTTGATTACATGGGAGTCCAGTGATGTAGCCATTATGCCATCTAGTCACCTCGATGAAAAATATTTTTAAAATTTGAATTTCAATGCACAAGTTTATTTCTATCTAGAAAGAGGTAGATTTCTCCAATATGCCAGAAAGAACACATCTTTTCAATGAAATACTGAGAAGCAGAGGAAAGGAATTGCTTCTCAACTTGGACAATTTCTTGGATGGGAGAAGTTATTTTGAAAACTTAAAGCACTTTAAATAGATAAGAGCTGATCTATTATTAATTTTATTAGTAATAAAATTTCCAAACTTTAAGCAATAACCTAAGGTAGAACAGAATGAATGATTATATGTTATTCAAATAGCATGAGCAAATCTTTACTGGAAAAGTGGACCATACTGTATTCTCTTTCTTTTTCTTCTTTTTTCCTGAATTCTCCCTTCTGGGAAAGATAAATCCTGCCAAATATCATATTTTGTGTGAGAGCAGTGTGTTTGTTATCATGGTCTCTTTGCATGTTGACAAGAGACTGGAAGACATTTCCATGGCCCGTTGGCAGCCCTCTCTTTACTGCTATGTTTTGGGAAGTTAGCTAAGCATTGTAATAAATTGATGAAATAAATTGTTGGGGACCACTCTATCTTTTATTCACTGCTGGAAAAAGTTGAAGTTGGTTGTTTGCTTAATACTCCAAGCTGATGAGGCCTTTCATTATCTTACCACTAATACACTCTAGAAAATGGAATCATTAGAGAACAGAAGTCATTGAAATGTAAACATGTGAATAATTTACACTTTCAACTGGTGTTAAATAAAAGGTTTTAATCTAGACAGAGATCTGACAATAAATATTCATTTCTAATTTCCAATGAGTAAACTTTATCTCTTTTTAAAAGCCTTTTCATTTGATTTTTTTTTTCTGGAAGATAATGGCAAATTTGACATGGGCACATTGGGGAATAAAATTTCCCTCTGGTCAACATAACCATGAAGAGTTATTATGAAAATCAAAATTTGAAATAATTGCAAACATTGTAATTAGTAACCTTTTTAAGATTCTTATGTACTATTACTCACATGGCTTACCTTCCTAGTAGTTTTCCTAGGGGATATGCAGGAGAAGCCAAGGAAAGGAATTGGCTCTCAACTTGGACAATTTGTTGGATGTTTGCCAGGCAGTATAGAGGCCAGCCCCAGAGACAGAAGTTGGCTTTTATTTTACCAGCCAGGGTCCTTGTGGGCTGTGACATAGTGGAAGAGAGTGTGACTTAAGAAAAAGGAAATGCTTAGGAGATACCAGTTCACTGCCAAGCCAGGGGCACAGACTACTTCCAAGGTTGTGGGGTTCATCACCATCCCCAGTGGGATGTCCTTCTCGGTCACATGTAACACTCTTTGTGGTCCTTTCCTTACTCTTTCTGTAAGCATTGTACAATGAGCACTGTTCTGTTTGTTCTTTTTAAGTGGCTTTCTTATATACCATAAAATTCACCCTTATTAAACGTACAACTCAATTATTTATTACTGTATTTACAGAGCTGTGCAACTATTACTGTAATCTAATCTTCGAGCATTTCCATTACCTCAAAAGAAACCTTGTGGTCATTTGCTGTTTGTGCTCTCCTGTTTGCATTTACTTTTAAATCCACTGGTTTGCATAATGTGTTGGTGGTTATTTTCACTCAGCGTGTAATTATCAAATGAAAGAATATGAATATGTGAAATTCCGTTGTGAATTTAAGATTCTTATGGAATGATTGAGCTGAATTGAATCGCAGGAGCTTGTCTAGGGAAACTTTTTATTTTATAGTTGAGGAAAGAAGCTATGCATCATGTGGTTAATGAGGTTTAACAAAGGTCTGAAATTCAAGGTTAGATGATCATGGTTTCTCAACCTGAGATGAGGCACAGATTTGAACAGAGATATTTTGAGTTGCTTCTGGATTCAAGACAAACCCTGAAAGCCAAACTCTGAAAGTGACTGATTGACTACTGTTATTTTAAGTGTTGTCCATATGGTTCAATTGATTACCATGGTTTCACCATGGTTTCTACCACAAGAGATAGAACTATGGTATGCTTTGGTTATTTTGGGCTATTCCTGTCTGACTTTTATTGAACTTTATGAATGTGTATCTTATTTATTTATTAGGTGAATGTATATCTTATTTATATATTGGGTGGGCCATAACTTTTATTCACTGCTGGCTTTTGTCCTTTTCTCTATTCTCTACTCTTTACTCTTGATAGCACCTTAATTTTGTTTTCTTCCTCAATTTCAGAATTAGTGTCCTTTCTGTCTGGGGAGACCCTTCTCAGGTCACCCACACTTCTCAGATGACAAGCCTACAGGGTAGTAACTTTCACATCCATAGAGTATTTTCAAGGCAGGCTGATATTTATATTAGATATCAGAGAAGAATCCACTTTGAGTCTTTTCTATTTAAACACGTGATTACTGTTCAAGTAGTCCAAATTGTGTTTTCACTGTTTGAGTCACAGAATTTTCATAATCAAAACAACACAGATTGAATTTTACACAGATTTCTTTTTTTAATAAGCAAACTTTTGTTCATACTCCAATACCAGATTATAAACAGATACAGTTTCTCTGAACATCTCCAAAGGGGCCATTTACAAGATATCATTCAAAGAGCAATGTGTTATTACAAAGAATTATGTCATTTTAAAAGATATTTCAGGCCAGTGGATTAAATCCTCACATAATTCTCCTGATTAAGTTCTACTGATTAAATCAGCTGTGATTTACCAAAGATTGTGCACATAAACCATGAAATAAAAAGATATTTTGATTTAAACATTGATCATTAAGTCAGATTCTCTAAATTCCTCATCGATATTTCATTTCATTAAGTAAACATGTTTATCTTCATTTTTGTGCTAAAAATTGATTTTATCTTTTTTTTAGTCAAAGAAATACATAATGAAAATGTGTTGATAAATTATGTAAAAATCACTAGTAATCTTATATATCAGTCATCATTACCACAATTAGTAGAAAATAAATTAATTCACAAAAGTAATATAGTTTATAAAGTACCTAGGGAAACTATTAAAAATAAATTTTTGCAGAAAGATAGAAATAAGCCTTGAACAAATAGACATACTAAGTTCTGGATGTGCAAAGTCAATATGATGATTATTATGTATAAGTTTTCCATATTTTCTTGAGTAAATAGTAGAATTTTAGATTTCTTAGAGCATAGTCTATGATTATTCTCCAACAAACAGGGAACCAATTTTTAGCAAACTGGAAAAGAAACTCTCTCATGTAAGCAATTTAAACATAGGCAACATAAAAGAAATGTGACTAAACTCCATGCAGCACTTTCACAAGAAACACAAAGAGATATTTAATAATATGACACATAATGGTGACACACTGGAAAAATATGATCACAGAAATGCAGCTTAACATAGGAGTCAAAATTAGCCAAACCTAATTAAGATATTAATGGAAACTTTGAAACAACAGCACAAATGATTAGTTTTGAGAAATAAAATGGAAGGAAAAAGGAAGATAATAGGTAAGAATTACAAATTTCAGGAAAGATTGAGAAAAATTGAAGAACAATTTTGAAATAAAGACTTAATTGGGGGGGTCATCAGGTGGTGTAGTGGTTAAGGCACTGGATTCCCAAGTGATCAAATGTGGTTCAAGTCCCAGACCTGGAGGTTTGAAACTCACACCAGGCACATGTGTGTGCATGCCCCAAATCCCAACTGGATACTAGAGAAGGGATTGAGGCATGGCCATCTCCCCCTGGTGGGGGGATGGTTTCTTGATTTTTGTCTCTCTGTCTTTCCAATGTCTCTCAGTTGGCCTGGATCACTGGTAGCACACGTACCCAGAATGCTCAAGGAGATCTCAGGACAGGAACCTAGACCTTTCTCATGTGGGCCCAGTTATGTTACTGCTACACCACTGCTTGGCCCCACTACAAACTGTCTGAGTCCCCTCACAATAGGACAATTTACCTTCTTAATCCTAGACAGATAGATGACAGTCTGGATAATACAAGTCTACTATATATTAGTAATGTAGTAAACCTAAACAATGCATAGTGTATGGTAAATTTTTGCACATATATTTCAAATTCTGTATCCCATGCTACCTTTTCAAGTGCAAAGTCACACACACACAAATGACCTTGTATTAGGCTGCAAAGAAAACCTCAATAAATTCCAAAAAAATGAGTAATACAAGCTACCCTCATTGACTAAATGCAATAAAACCAGGAATTAAAAAGAAAATAAAAAACAACTAGGCACTTCCACCTGGAAAAACAAAGCCATCCATTAAACAACTTTGGGGTCAAAGGAGAAATAAACAACATTGTACAATTTCTAAAATTATGATATGCAAAACTTAGTATATATGAATCTATGGGATATGGCAAAACTAAAGGGCAATTGAAAAATCATACCATTATGTACCTATGTCACTAGATATGGGAATAAATAAATTCTGTATAGAACTAGAAGAGCTGGAAAAGAGCAAATGAAACCAAAATGAATTAATAAAAACGTACTCTGCTCTGAGATGAAGTGAGAAGATAGGCATCTGTTCCTATGCCTAGGTGCAATTTAAATAGCACAGGAAATATCTGTGCATTAGAGATTTGGTAGGACTTGCAGGAGGTGGGGCAGCATGTTTTGTTTCTTTTGCAATTTCTTTTGCAGATATTGGTGTATTCCAGTTTTCTATACTTTTTCTAGCCAACTGTGAAATATTCAAAATGTTGTAATAAACTGTACATTTAATTAAAAGTTTAATTTATTAGTTGAAAGCTACATGCCATATTATCTTAAGAATTAGCACTATGGGTGTGGTTGTATGGTTTCATGATTTCTAAGGTTGGTTGTCTCTTTTCTTTCTTTTCTTAATGGATAATCATTTTTATTTACCTTGATACTACTATGGGTGCACAATAAAGTACAAATTTATACATGAACTATGTAGCTGTGTGTGATTGCAAACATTTTATGTAGTTAATACTACTAATCCACTTATCTCCTTTTCTTTTTTACTTGAGCAGTCAAACATTTTTATCTATTTTGTTGGTTTTCTCTAGGAACATTTTTGTCTCTGTTCTTTGAATATATCCAGTGTTGCCGTATTTTATGCTTCCTTAATTCTTTGTTAACTTTCACTTTGTATTATGAAAAAGTACTTACAAAAAAAAAAAAAGAAAGATCCTGTAGAAGTGTAACAATCTATTAACTAGAATCTTACCAGCACCTAGAATTTCCTATACACTCCTCCTCCTTTACCTTTCTTCCCAGTTTTCTGACTTTTGTGGTATAGTTTTCTTGTCTTCATGATATAGTTTAGGTTTTTGTTATTTATTTATTTATTTACTTTTATTGTGATATTTTCGATAGAAATCATACTGAGTATTTTCTTTGTCCCCTTTTGCTCCTTTTACTCAAAAATGTTTGTGGAAATATCCATGCTGGGGTATATAGCACTTTTTCTTTTCTTTCTTTCTTTCTTCCTTTCTCTTTCTTTCTTTCTTTCTTTCTTTCTTTCTTTCTTTCTTTCTTTCTTTCTTTCTTTCTTTCTTTCTTTC
>NW_006159672.1:2619792-2621647 GCF_000334495.1 Tupaia belangeri chinensis | reverse complement strand
CCTCTCTTCCCTGCCCTTCCCTTCCCTTCCCTTCCCTTCCCTTCCTTTCCCTTTCCCTTTTTCTCCCTTCCTTCCTTCCTTCCTTCCTTCCTTCCTTTCTTCCTTTCTTTCTTCTTTCTTTTTTCTTTCCCTCTTTCTTTCTTTCTTTCTTTCTTTCTTTCTTTCTTTCTTTCTTTCTTTCTTTCTTTCTTTCTTTCTTCTTTCATTATTTCCTTCCTTCCTTTTTTCCTTCCTTCCTTCCTTCCCTCCTTCCTTCCTTCCTTTCTTCCTTTGTTTCTTCTTTCTTCTTTCTCTCCTTCTTTCTTTCTTCTTTCTTTCTTTCTTCTTTCTTTCTCTTTCTTTTTTTTTTCCTTCCTTCCTTCCTTTCTTCCTTTGTTTCTTCTTTCTTCTTTCTCTCCTTCTTTCTTTCTTCTTTCTTTCTTTCTTTTTAATGGTTTTTGCCATAGAATATGTGTGCTCATTGGAGATACAGAGAGAGATAGAAAGAGAGAGAAAATGAGAAATCACCCCCCCGGGGGGTATGGCCATGCTACAGTCCATTCTTTTCTATTCTCTTCCTGGGATTTTTGGCATGCATACCCATGTGCCTGGTGTGAGTTTCAAATGAGACTTGAACTGCTGTGGACCATGTGGGAATCCAGTGTCTTCACCACTATACCACCTGCTAGTCCCCTCATGGTTCATTTTTTATAAAACATAACCTTCCATAAAAATGGAAAAATCTTTTTGTTCTCTTGTTGATAAATATTTGGATGGTTTCACTTTTTAGTTACTAGAAATGGTAAAACTGTGCACAGTTTTACTCATTATCTCATGGATAGGTGCACAAGAATTGCTGGATCATGGGGCCTTGTTTGTATTTGAATTTACTAGATAACGTTAAATTTTTTTCTAAATTTTTTCTCTGACATGGGTGGGCCTAGGCACCTGAGTTTTGTTCCTTGTAACCTATAGGATCACCAAAAACTGTTAAACATTATAAAATAAGAGTAATTTTGGTGCTCTGGGGATTGACTTTCCTCTCTGAGTTCTCTTTCCTTAGATTTTTGCATTGGTATGTTCTTACAATATCAAAGACTTTTTCCATGCATTTGAAGAGTCCTACTATTATTCATTATGTGTAGATTTTATTGTCAGAGGATACATGTTCTTGTGAGAGAGTGGGAGAGAGAGAAAGAGAGCAGAGGACACTCTCCAGTAGGGAAGGTTACATCACAATTTTTTCCATACATGTATCTATCTCGTCAAGATTTGGGGTATGCATACACACATGCACAACGTATTTTTCAAGCATCTGGGACTGATATTCGAATCACTGTCTGCCATGTGGGATTGGCTCCCTATGTATAGGGCTTAACCATGGTGCAATGGGCTGTCCCTTTAGTGTTTTTAGTTCATCCAAATATCCTAGTTTGAGAGACTAGAAATGTGAGCCTCTGTTTTTTTTTTAATTTTATTTTTTTATCATATTAACTGCTTCTTCATGTTTACTTGAGACTTTTTGAGTTATATTTTTTAACTTGAATGCTTAATTTACTTTTAATCTTTTTTACTTTCTGAAAATGCATTCAAAGCACTAAATTTTCCTCTGAGGACTGCTTTGCCTGTGCCTATGGGTTTTAATATGGAATATTCTCATTATTAAGCATTTTAAATTTCAGTTTTCATTTTCTCTTGCACTCATAAGTTATTTAAAAGTCCATCCTACGTTTTTGAGCAAGTTGACATTTTGGGGCCACTTTGTTATTCATTTCTATTTTGAGTTCAGAAAATGTAGTCTCTGTGATTTCTACTCTCATGAAATCTATTTAGTTGTTTTTTTTTTTTTTTTTTTTTTTGAGGTTTTTCCATTATG
>NW_006159672.1:2604750-2619521 GCF_000334495.1 Tupaia belangeri chinensis | reverse complement strand
TTTTTTTTTGAGAGGTTTTTCACTATAGGGCACGTGCGCTCGCCAGACAGACAGAGAGAGACAGAGAGACAGAAAGCGAGAAATCACCCCCCAGAGGAGATGGTCACGCCGCAATCCCTTCTCCTCCATTCTTCTCTCAGGATCTTGGGCACGCACGCACACACGCCCAGCGTGGGTTTTAAGCCACCGGGTCCGGGATGCGAACCGCGGTTCACTACGTGGGAGTCCAGCGACATAGCCATTACGCTAACTGCTGGTCCCAAAATCTATTTAGTTTTTTAAATTCACTACAATATGGGTGTGTTTTCAAGTAAATATTCCGCAGATGTTTAAAAAGCACATAGATTCTCCATTAGTTTTAAATAAATCTTTCTTCGTACCTTCCAATGAAGCTTTTAAGTTGATTTCTTAATCTTCTGTCTCCTTATTCATTTTTCACTTTGTAACTTTTAAATCGTTACCTTAACATCTTACCCTGTGGCTGTGAATAAGTAAGTTCTGCTTTTCCTGTTTTTATTTTATATATTTATATATATTACATAGTTACATATAAATACATATAGTTTTATAAATTTTGTTTTGATGTTTTTCAGTGAATTAAAGCTATTAAGAAAGACTATACATTTATATAAAATATAATTTCTTATCTTAACTGTCCTGTCTTTATTTTTTTTGTCTAACATTTTGTCTAATTTCAGTTTCCCCAAATATGAGAGGAAACTATTTCATAGTATCTACTCTTCTATCTTCTGTAATTTGTTGATGTAATGTAGATTTTTAGTTTCATATTATTAGTATTTGCATTATGCTTTTTATTTAAATCTTTTTTAAGAAAATCATGCCTGTCTGGCTTTTTGGATTGGTGGTTGAGGCAGATGGATCCCACATGGCTGATGCCATTGTTCAAGTCCTAGATCCAGTGGTTTGAGAAACATGCTGGGTGAATGTGCATGCATGCTCAACATCTCAAACGGATGAAGAAATGGAGGAGAAGAGATTTTGGCTTAACCATTCTCTATGGGAGAGATTTTCTCCCTTCTTTCTCTTTCTAGTAGGTGCATGTGTCCTCTTGCAAAATTAAAAATGAATTATACTAACTATGACTATCCAGGTTGAGTATGCCCAACCCAAAAATATGAAATCTGGAATATGTCAAATCTGAAACTTTCTGAGCAGTGACGTGATGTCATGAGTGGAAATTTTCATACCTAAACTCATTTGATGAGTTGCCATCAAAATGTTGCAGTACAAAAATATTATGTAAAATTTCACTCAGGCTATGTATACAAGAAACAGAAATGAATGTTATATTTACACTTAGATCTCTTCCAAAGATATCTCATTATGTGTACACAGATATTCCAAAATCTGAAAAAGTCTGAAATCTGAAGCACTTCTGATCTCAAACACTTTTGATTTAGGAATACTCAACCTGTATAAAAATTATTTTTTCAAAGTTGCATTGTTTTGTTATTTTTCTCATAATATATACTCTCTTTTTCTCAATTAGATTCATTTTTAAAATTTTCCAGTATAAACTTTCAAGTTATTCTTCTGAAAAATGTTGGAAACCCTCTGAATCACTGAATTCTGTAAATTTCTTTATTGTGCCTCACATGTGACTAATATTCAGCCTAGGTGTAAAATTTTAGATGAAAAATTATTTTTCTTGATCCTAGAAACATTGCCCCACTATCTTCTGGAACTAGTTCTGTAGATAAGATGACTGATGGTAATATGATTTTGTTTCCTGTAGGTAATCTGTCTTCTTCACCTCATGCACATTTGGAATGAGTCTGGAAATGGGCCAGTTTTTATTCTTCTTGTATAAAACTTAATTATTTTAAAATCTTTAAGGTAATGAAAAAAAAAAAAACTCTGAAAATTTTTATTGTTTTTTTTTAAGAGGTTCTTGTTATAGGGCGTGTGCGCTCGCCAGACAGACAGACAGAGACAGAGAGACAGAAAGTGAGAAATCACCCCCCAGGGAGGATGGCCATGCCACAATCCCTTCTCTTCCATTCTCCTCTTTGGATCTTGGGTACACACGCACATGTGCTGGGCGTGAGTTTAAGCCGCTGGGTCCAGGACTTGAACCGCGGACGACTACATGGGAGTCCAGTGACATACCCATTATGCCAACTTCTGGTCCCGATTTCAGCAGCATCTTAAGGAGACATTGTGTCTATGTACAATGAAAATACAAAATGGCTTGCATCATCAGAAATAGAGCCACTGAGGCCAGTTCATAGCCTAGTGATCAAAAGAGCTGGATCCTACATGGCTGACTGCATGATTTGAGTCTCTGATGTGTAGACTTGAAAAATACGTGCATTAGGACCAGCAGTTAGTGTAATGGCTATGTCGCTGGACTCCCATATAGTCAACCACAGTTCAAGTCCTGGACCTGGTGTCTTAAACTAATGCCAGGCATATGTGCATATGTGTCCAAGATCCCGAGGGGGAGAATGGAGAAGGGATTGCGGCGTGGCCATCCCCCCTGGGGAGTGATTTCTCACTTTCTGACTCTCTGTCTCTGTCTGTGTTACTGGCAAGTGCAAATGCCCTATAGCCAAAAAAAAAAATATATATGTATATATATATATGCATACATACCCAAAATTCCAAAAGGAGGGAGAAAGGAAGGAGAAGAAGGTATTGTGTTATAACTACTCCCCATGCTTCTCTCTCTCCTTCTCTCTCCATCTCTCTGTCTTTCTGACAAACAGATGTACCCTCTGGCAAACTAAAAAAAAATTTTTTTTCCTTTGGTTTCCATTATTATGCTTCCCTTACTCCTCCATCTTGATACTGATTTTTCATGCTGATTTTCTCTGATGTATGAAGATTCTTAGTTATTCTTTTAGATAAGACTATAAGCCAAATGGTATCGATGACTGAGGTGTGTTAATTTGGCAGTGAATGATAACTCCAACTTTAAAAGCCCTGACCGTGGTGTTACACCAGGGATGGGGCATGGGACTCAGCCAGTTAAGCTTTCCTTTAGGGAACATGAACCACTTGGAGGTCCTGGGAATCTTTATTCTTGGGGCAGTAATCAGTTACCTTGGATAACTTCCAGTTTCTCTAGTTACTGAGTCCATTTTAAGGAAATCCCACTGAAAAGATTCATATTATTTATTCTCATGATTTTGAGGGTGAATAGTCTCATCTGGAAAGTTCTTCTGCTGCCTATGTTGTTGACTGTGTCTATGGTTGTCTGAGGTCTCAGCTAGACTGGAAGGTCCAGGATGGATCACTCACATACCCAGAACCTTGGCAGGGTTGGGTTCAGGATGGGTGGAATTCTCTTTGTCTAATTCAGTGTCTTTTCCTTTCCATCTGGCCTCTCCACATGTGCTGTCTCTAGGTGATCTCTTCAGCAGGGTGGCTGGATTTCTATTATTTATTGTGATTCATAGGCTTCACAGGTAAGATGAAGGAGGCATCTACACAAGGTTGTAAACACAGGGAGATGTGATGCAGTGGCGCCAACTTTGGAGACGAGCCTTTAAAACATTTTTGGGCTGATCATCCATGATCTGATTTTTCTCTTCCTCTGATAGTGGGGTATTATGAAGTTCTGCTGAAGAAAACTTATTCTCATGAAGACCCTCTTTTCTCTCTCTCTCTCTCTTTTTGTCTATTTGGAATTATTGGCAATTGAACTTATTTCAATTTGCCATTGATTGATATCCATGCCTCTGTATTTGTGAAAATGTCCTTCCTGTTTGGATTATTGATAGTAGCTCTCTGTTCTTCAAGTACTGGAAAACATGCATTTCTTCAGACATTTCAGTGGGATTTGGAGAGGGATAGAGAAAAATATATTTTGTCAGCCATAGTAATTAGGAGCATAGTAATCAGCATCTTATTTATCCTATTATCATTTTATAAATAAAAGCATCCATTCTTTACAAAATAGAAATACAAAACAAAAATTTAAAGACACGTTTGTCCTTACAGTTTGTTGTTACATTGTTATCTCTTTATAAAGAAAAGCAAACTGAGTTTTTACATTCTTTATACATTAATCTATTTTATTCTTTCCTAAATTCTTTTTATAAGTTAGACAACTTAATTGTGTGCTGTTTCTGACTCCTGTTAGCCCAAATATTCCACCTACATTTATGTAGCTTCATCCTTCCTCCTTTTTTTTTTTTTGGAGAGGTTTTCGCTATAGGGTACGTGCGCTCGACAGACAGACAGAGAGAGAGAGAGAGAGAGAGAGAGACAGAGAGAGACAGAGAGACAGAGAGACAGAAAGCGAGAAATCACCCCCCAGGGGGGATGGCCACGCTGCAATCTCTTCTCCTGTGTTCTCCTCTTGGGATCTTGGGCACGCAAACACACGCGCCTGGCGTGAGTTTTAAGCCACCCAGTCCGGGACGCAAACCGTGGTCGACTACGTGGGAGTCCAGCAACATAACCATCATGCTAACTACTGGTCCTCATCCTTCCTCCTTAATCTTGACAGAAAAAGGTCACAAACACCCACACATTAAAGTTAGATTGAGAGTTTGTCCTATTTCATTGCATGTGCATGTGTGTATGTGTGTGTGCATGTGTGTGTGTGTGTATCTTGGAGGCTTTTGATATAGGAGTTTTCCTTGGCACCTAGCCCATAAAATTGACACTATAATAGAGTTTATCATTCTTGCAAAGTAATTTCTCATTTACATAGAAGATAAATGGATTTTTATAGAAAAGCAAAACAATTCTATTCTATTTTTGCCAGTTATGTTAGCATGGGATTTTGGATCCCTTTGTAAATATGATTTTATAAAATCTCAGCTTAGCAAAAAGTGGCTACAAGTAATACCTTTATTAGGAAATTTTGAGAAGGCATGGTTATCTCTAGGTTTTCATGTCAATTCATCAAAGTGTGTTTTGATTGATGCATCTGCATCTGGGCCACTGAAAAAAAAATCCCAGAACTCTGAAGACAAGGGCTAGAGTAAATTTATGTCTCCCATCATCGTCGGCCCTTGGAACTGTATGACAGTCCTAGTGTGTGTCTCTATTGTCAGCTAATTTAATGATTCTCCCAAACCGCAATCTGAAATGTTCTCCACTTTTCTCAAATTGTATTTTTTTATTGACTAATGAAAGTTCCTATGTATTAATAATGTTAACTTTAAATGGTATTATTTGTAATCCTTCAGATTTATTTTCCTCTCATTTCTAAAAATATTTTATATCTTCATATCAATATATTTTCTTTGTGATTATTCTGTTATTACAGTTTTTCCATTTATTCATTCTACATATTCACTGTAATGAAAAAAGACATTACTCTCCTGATAGAATTTATAGTCTACAGATATTTTTAAAAGTCTTATTTTAAAAATCTGCATATTTATATTTTGATTTCCTTACAGGATAGTTTGCATCTAACAGGAATTTATTTTGTTATATCATGTGACAATAACCTATATCAGTTATCACTTATCACTAATAGTTGAATATGGCCATTTGGTACACATGTTCCTTTCCCATGGTTTTTAACTCTCTTAAATAAAGAAGTTGAAAGTTAAATAAAACTTTTTTTTTTCCAGAGAAAGAGATTTTTGCTATAGGGCACATATATTTGCCAGAGAAGAGACAGAGAGACAGAAAGCAATAAATAACCCCCTGGAAGGATGGCCAGACCGCAATCCCTTCTCCTCCATTATCCTCTCAGGATTTTAGGCTGTCATGCTCTCCTCTCAGGATTTTAGGCTGTCACGCACATGCGCCTGGTGTAAATTCTAAGCTGCTGGGTCTGGGACTTGTGGTTGACTATAGGGGAGTCCAGCAATGAAACCATTATGCCGTCTGCTGGTGCCTAAATGAGACCTTTTAATAGTGAATTTTTTCTTTTATTGTTCTTTTCTTCTGCAATGAGTTTTTAGGTGTTCTTTGTTATTTATTTTTGATAAACATTTTAGAATGATTCTGTCTGGAACCATAGCAATATTCACTGGGATTGTGACTGCATTCTTACTGGTCTTTGAAATAAACTGAGGAAAATGTTCATTTTACAGTATTTGGTTTCCTTATCAATGACCATGACACATTTCTATAAACATTTTTTAAATGTTACTCAGGAATTATTTCTGGTTTATCTAGTGCAGATTCTGTATAATCTTGTTAGGATCTATCCTTGAATTTTATGTTCTTATTTGCTATTATAAAAGTAATTTTTTTCCTATTGTGTTTTCTAATAAGTTAGGAACTAATTTTTCTATATTAATATGTTTTACACACTTAAAACCATATTAATTCTAAGAGTTTCTATGTATGTAATCATGTTACTTACAAATAATGATTTTGTCATTTATAATAGTTTATTTTTTATGTTTCACATGTTATTGCATTGGGAAAAATCTTTCAGATCAACGTTAAACAGTCATAGTGATAGTAGATGTATTTGCCTTATGCCTGGTTTTAGCAGGAATCACCTCAATATTTTCGCACAGCTTCAATTATATTACCTAAAATAATGATGATTGGAATGTCTCCATGATTCACATGGTAAAGAAGCAGAAATAATGAAATGACTGTAAAACTGCATATAAATAGGAGACGGTAATACTACGTATTATTAAGATAGACTAAATTAATATTAACAATGTGAGGAACAGAAAGCATTCATGTTCTTCTGAGCCACCTAGTTCTCCTTTGCATGGATAAACTGAAGATGAAGGCTGTGCAGAGAATGGAGGAGAATTGTACAGTGGCCATCCCTCCTGGAGGGTTATTTCTCACTTTCCCTCCCTTTTCTCTTTTTGATGAGCACATGCAGTCTATAGCAAAATCCTAAAAAAAGATCAATGCTGACTCTTGAGATGGAGCTTTTTCCTTGTCTGTTAACTGTAAATAGAACCATTTTTTGGTAGGCATGGAAAACCAATGCAGGAACAATTGGTTAAAATATAATTTGGACGTGGGACCAGCAGTTAGCATAATGGCTATGTCACTGGACACCCATGTAGTTGGCCGCGGTTCGCGTCCCAAACCCGGTGGCTTAAAATTCACGGCGGGCGCGTGTGTGTGTGTGCCCAGTGAACTAAATGTAAATTATATATATATGTGTGTGTATATATATATATATATATATATGAAATTTGGATTTATCATCCAAATTCAAGGATCTCAAGCCCAGTCATCTGTGGATCACAATAGAAGGAGCTACTGATTATTTTATTTGGTATTTAGTTTTTGCAGAGCAGTTTCTATCTTTGACCTAGAGTTGCAAAATAAGCAGGCTGAATCCACCATCTCCATCCTATTTAACATGGTGGGATTCTTGTAGAAGATCCTGTGTGGGTGTAGCTGACCTTCCTTGTTACTTTCATTAGTGGTGGTACCATGCACAGGGTAGAGGCACAGCCTGCCCTGCTTAGGGTACCACTGCGCTCGAGGTGGGCAAAGGCGGTGCTTCCTCCTGGTATATCCATCCACAGTCAGTTGAACAGACTTCCAGAATTGCCTGCAACTTCCCCTATGATGAGACTTCTCAGGCACTTGTTAGATTGCTTTGCTCTTCTTAATTCAATTTTTCAGCAACTCAACATATTTGTTCTTGAGCAATTTAGACACCAGTCCATGTTTGTAAAGAAAATATTCCCAGGAAAAGTCTCTGGAGAGGTATCTAGTATGTGACCATTTCATGATAAAATGGGGAGGGTGGCCATCAAGGCCTCATGCATTACTTTCCTGCCACCTTTGCAATCTCATCTGATGCCCTTTCCATGTTGGTAAGCGGGTCGCTCCTCTGCTTAAAAATGAAGACTGAACTCCCCAGCTTCTTGGTCTAACCGATAAAGCTAGCAACAATAAAAAGAAACAATGCATAATGTTCATTATACTGCTGTGTGGGGAGTTTGTTTAAGACTGGGGCCCTAAATGGTTTTTAATCCCAGGATGCACTGATTGTGATAATGTGAGAGAGGCAAACCAGCCGTCCGTTATAAAATCATTGCAAATATGAGCAGAATAAAAAATGGTTAAAGGGATCTTGTTACAGATTCTGTTTATTCCGTGAGGATTTGAGGAAAGCAAATAGGCAATGATTCTGTTTGGGACTTGTTCTTGAAAGATTACCTTTTATGTAGGTAAGTCAAAAGGTTAAAGAAGTAAACAGAATTTAAATACAGCCAGTTTTAGTAATTTTTCTATTGTTTGACTTAACTGCTTTCTAACATAATAAAAAAAAAAAAAAAAAAAAAAAAAAAAAAAAAAAAAAAAAAAAAAAAAAAAAACAACCTGCAAGACCTAGCCAAGGATAAAGAATCCTTAAGATATAAAGCTGTAAAATCTTGCTAGGGCTTGTCTATAAAATATCATTTTGATTTTGGGTCTGGAGAAGTGCTTTGGATCTCAAATTACAATAAATCTCTCGAAGTCCAATAGTGATTTCTGCCAGCTGTGCCTGTAATGGACAACATTGCAGCACATTTTGAAGCCATGATTAAGGAATTGGGGGAAAAGGGTGAGAGTGATTCTGGACTTTATTTTGGCACCTTGCAGAGCTCAACGTTACCACAATTATTGGTTTTCTGAAATATGTCCCTATGCATTATTCTGATCAGATTACTTGCATTGCACAATTCTCTAGTGAATAACAGGACAATAGCACAAAATAAATCTCTCTCTGAAATTTAATCTCCGTGTCTGTACACTGTTAAGAAGAACATCTACAGTCCTCTGATAAGGAATTGTATATCTTCCCTAACGGAAGTGGGTTTTGTGTTTTAATTATCTGTAATGGAAATTTACAAACAGGCAAATGACCACATCATTGGTGTTCACGTAAGGGACAGGGTGTTGAAACATAGCTCATATTTTCACAAGCCCATGTGATGAAATTCTAATTTCTTTTTGTAAAAATGCCACGGTAGATTGCACTATGGTAGTGTACCCAAAGCTTTACGCTATCGCCTCCAAGAAGTTCTTTCCAAAATTTTCCTTCCTGTTGTGGAGTAGTCAAGCACGTGGAACCGTCCCGTATAATTTTGCATATTTTTGTTTTCAGGTCTGGGAGTTTTCCTTTGTTTCAGAGGGATAAGTAGATCTGTTTTTAGGGGTAGAGTTTCTCCTGGGTGGTGGTGAGTGTCCCAGGCAGGAAAGCATGGAATATTTGTGCCTTGTATAGTAAAGTGGCCTTCCCTCTTGTTCCTTGAATTGTGGGGCATGCAATGCTGAAAATGAGAGGTAGCTGGGAAGAAGTCCTGTAAAAATAGGACCGAGTTCACAGCTGAAGCTCTTGGCGTGGCAGGATTTCCTAAAGACACTTTTTGTATAATAGCCAGAAAAAACCCTCAAACAAACCACCTTAAGGACATTCAAATATCAAACCAGGCTTTCAGCTCTGACTGTCCCTTGTTTATGAGGAAACATCACATCTTGAAGTCATTTTTTCCTCTCTTTCTAGAAATCATATTGTCAGAATGTTGCCAACCCTCCTGATTTGGGTGTGTACCTCTTGGAACAGACTCATATCCTGGGGAAGTATCCAGGAAATGTTTATTCTTTATTTCAAAATTAGCCTTTTTAAAAAAAAATTATAAAAGTAAGACACACTCATTATTAGAGAAAGCAAAACCTACGAAATAGGTTACATTAAAAGTTAACTCTCCATCCTCCACCATGCCACCAGCCCATTTAGCAGTGTCCCCAATTCTCTTCCCCAGGAGGCGTCCAGCTGTGACTTTCTTCCGTGCTCTTGCAGGCATTTGCTCTGCACATACCCGAGAGGAATAGCATTCTACAGACTGCCTTGTACCTCGCTCTTTTTTTTTGCCTAACATATCTTGGACATGTTTTTCATTTCTATACATAAGTTTCACCTGATAAAAATTAATCCTGCTTAGTATTTCAGAAACTAATTTATTTAACGTCTCCTCTCCTAATAGACATTGAAGTTGTTTCCAGCTTTCCATTATGACAAACAAAAGGAAGGAAAGAAAAAGGATAATGCTTTAGAGCATAAACTGATATAAAAGGAACTCAGTTCAAATCCTAGCTTTACCACTTACCAGCTACGCTACTTTACCCTCTCTGAACCGGTTTCCTCATCTGTAAAATTGGAATAAAAGATAACTATGCCTTATAGGTGTTGAGAAAATTGAAATGATATGCATAAAGACTGAACACCAGGGCTTTGCATACAGCAAGTTTTCTCTGTATATTATCTGGGACAAACACGTGTGTGTGTATGTGTGTGTGTGTGTGTGTGTGTGTGTGTGTGTGTGAGAGAGAGAGAGAGAGAGAGAGAGAGAGAGGGGAGGAGAAGGAGGGAACCTTTGCATAATTAAGTAAGCACATTTGTAAAATTAAGTCTCACATGTAGCATTGCTGGGTCAAAACATATTTGCATTTTAAATTTTGAGGACTATTTCTAAATTACCGAGAGAGAGAGAGAGAGAGAGAGAGGAGGAAGGAGGGAACCTTTGCATAATTAAGTAAGCACATTTGTAAAATTAAGTCTCACATGTAGCATTGCTGGGTCAAAACATATTTGCATTTTAAATTTTGAGGACTATTTCTAAATTACCCTCCTCGGTTGTTTACCAAGAAGGAGTATGCACCTCTTCCCCTGTCCTATTGCCTGAATTGGACATTAACTCACTGCTAAACTGCAAATCTATAGGCAAACATGATATTTCTCGCTTTGATTTGCATTTATTTACTTTTGATTGCTTCATATCTTTATTGTATTCCTCCTTTCAACATTCTGTTCATATCATTAGACATTTTGGGGAGAGGGGTTGATCAAACTTAAATGAACAAACAAGATGTGCAAATATTCTTTGCACATTCAAGAAACTCTCTTTTACATGTTGTAGGGATTGGTTAACATTTTCCCCAGATTTTAATTAAAAAAAAGGATTTAGAATAGGTAACTTTTGCTTTTTATATCAATTTTCTCTAGCATTACTAGTCTTTTTTATATTATTTGACTTTTGGACATAATTATAAGTATTTTAGCCATTTCCAGTTTATTGAAAAAATTCACACTTGTAAAACTATGAGGCTTTCATTTAAAAAGTTAAGTATTTAGTCTAAATGAGTTGGTATAAAGGGTTGAAGTAGTGATTCATCTTTCTTTCCTTCCAAGTTTTAGTCAGTTGTTAACATAATTTAACATCTTCTTCTCTACCGTTTGGAATGGTTACATTATAATATGAAAATTTCTACATATATTTTATTAATTTCTTTTTAAAATAGTTTTTTAATTATGATAGCACATGTGCATATGAGAGAGAGAGAGAGAGAGAGAGAGAGAGAGAGAGAGAAAGGAGCACCCTCTATGGGGTCTCGTCATACGCGATCCCCTTCTTCCAGTTGTCCAGCCCATCAGATCACAAGCACTCAAACACATGCCCAGTATGTTTTAGGCTGACTGAGTAAGAGATTCAAACTATGGCCATCACATGGCATCTGGTTTCTTGTGAGCAGTGCATTTTCAGTGCATTTCACAGCCCTATGGAGTCCACCCTGTATTTTATTAATTTCTGTATTATATTCTGTTGTATGTATTTATCTAACCATTTTTATGTATGATTCATATTGTCTTTTTAAAAAAACTTCTTAAAAATTTTTCATGCTGTATGTCAAATTGCTTTAAATAGGGTAGCTTTATCATATGCTCTGTTAATAGAGATTACTCTTCTCATAAGATTTCTTGGCTATCTTTATATATAAATATTTTAGGATAATTTTGTCACATTTTAAAAGCAACCTGATTTTTGAGAACTAATTTTTTTTCACCATCAAGGTAGGACCTTTTATTTAGTCAAATCTCCTTTTATGTTCCTTACTTGAATAAAATGTTAGGGTTTTGCATATCTCTTAAGTTTATACCTAGAGTCTTATTTGAATCTTGCTATTGATTGGGAAATTTTCTTCCAGTATATCTTTATCTATTTACAGATCTATCTATCTGTCTATCTATATCTGTGTGTGTGTGTATCTACATATCTACCTATATAAAATTTTCTGATATTCAAATACCAATTTGATAATTGACAAACTTGCTAATAACTTAATACCTTATTATTTCTAGTACCATGTTTTATATTATACTAATTTGTATTGTCATCTTTGATATATCCTTCCACCTGCTTGCCTGCAGTTTATTCTTTTGTTCTTATCTGACTTTTGAGTTTGTGATTTAGTTTATTGTATTTCCATTTTTCTTCTCTATGCATACAAGGCTCATTCTTTTTCTCCAAATATTGCTTTAGCCGTATGCTATAAGATTTCATGTGTTGTTTTTTATTGCTCAGTTCCAAAGATTTTTATTTTTATAATTTACAATAGTACTAACAAGTAATAAGTCAATAACAAAGTGTAATTACAATTTCCTTTGCCTTTTTACTTCTCATTTCTTGCTTTCTGTTTGACTTCTCAAGTTTTTATTTTCCCCAGCTCTGTGGTTTGTAAGCATCTTATTTGTTATTTTTAAATTGCTTGACACATTTTAATATGCATATTTCTATCCCCCTATAGAAAATACAAGGACTTAGGGATATAGAAATTTCTATTGAATGATTGCCTTGATTAGTACTCTTACCAATGGGCCAATGACAGGAAGGCTTGTCTTGTGTCTGTTTTATTGGTTAGGCCTTTAAATGTCACCATTAAGTATTGTGATGGCTTTTGACTTGGGAATGGGTGTATGTGCATGTGCAGAGTTTAAACATAAATCTAGTCGTTAAAGTTTCTTTTAATCCAAAAAGAACAATGAATTTTAGAAACTTTCATTTTGACAACTGTTTATCACATTTTTCTCTTGTATCTATTGGTATGTGAATGACATTAATAGATTTCCTTGTGTTGAGTCATCTATAAAATGGTGGTTGGAATCAAACCTTTTTTTTTATTCATTCTTGTAAAAAGTATTTCCTGCACATCAACCATGGCTGTTCTAAGGGAGATATTTTAACAGGGATGAACAAAGGAAAAATTCTGCCCTTGCCACACTGACATTAGTATGTATGAGTGATGGACAGCAAATCATGAAACAAGATATTTGACAATCCGTGGAGGTAAATAGCACTATGAAGGAAATAAAGAGGAGAAAGTGAGAGAGACCCATGGAATTGCTGGGAACAATCTGAGACTGTGCGTTCAGCACCGAATTTAATGATTATAGGCTTTTTACTTTGAAACCTGCCTTGCTTACCTTTAAGGTTCTTTTTGTTGGCATTCTTTGACTTCCAACTTTTCTGGGCAATTTTCAAAGATGTTCGTTACATAAAGTACATAGTCAAATTTTAATTTAAGATATTTTGGATAAATAAATTTATCTGATTTATATTTATTATCTATAAAATGGTGATTTAAATGGTATGTGTTCTTTATTCTTATGCATTTTTAGAAGTTGTCATGCATGATTTCTTGTTATTGCTTCTATAACTTTTTTATTTCTTTTTTTTCTATCTTTCACTCTGATAATACATATGTGTATGAGAGGACAAAGAGAGACGTGAGAGAGAAGAGAGGGAGACAGACAGTACTTAGAAGGACTAAAGTTCCCTTTAGTTTTTCTAGTGATCATTTTTAAAAATTAAAAAATATGAGGCCAGCAGATGGCGAAATGGTTATGTTGCTGGATTCTCACATAGTTCTCTGTGGTTCCAGTCTCAGATTCGGCAGCTTAAAACTCACGCTGAGTGCATGTGCGTGCATGCCCAAGATCCAGAGATGAGAATGGAGGAGAAAGGATTGAGACATGGCCATCTCTCTCCCCTTGGTGGGGGGATGATTTTTTACTTTCCATTTCTCTGTGTCTCTGTGTCTCTCTGTCTCTCTGGAGAGCGAATGCACCCTATAGCAAAAAATTTCTCTTACAAAAACAAAACCCAATAAACAAAAATTAAAAAATATTGCTTATATTTCTCTTGATTGAGCAACTCTAAATAGTGTAGATGTACTTTACCCTACGAAAGATAGGGAGATACATGGCCTTCTACTTTTACTTCTCTCTATACCTCTGGATTTTTGTTAGTTATAATTTTAATATTGTTGACTTAAAAATATTTACTTTCTTATTTATTGCCATAATTTTCACAATTGCTTTACTCAGTTCTGTATTTAGATGCTCTTGATGCACACTGTAGTGCATTCATTCCCATTCCTCATGCCTTTCTTTCTCTAGATGGTATTAGCTTTGTAGGGCTCACATTTGCTGTACTTGTTTTACGTTTTCTCTTCATGACGACACAAACCAATTGGCTGGGTATAAAATCCTTGAGTTATATTTCTTCTCACTAAACTTTGGCTAACAAAGTTTCTCAAAGTGTGAATTTTTTTGGAACCCCATTCTGCACAATTCTGAGATTGTTTAACATGCAGATTTTTGGCCAGTCATTACGTCCCAGTAATTCAGAAATTCTCAATGTGGGAACTTTGCCCTTTTAAAGAAGCTTCCCAGGCCATTCCTTTGCAACTGAGGTTTAAGAATCAGTGCTGCATGGATTGTTCTGGCAACACTCAGCCTCAGTGGTGTGGCACTTCCTGCCAATCACCATTTCCCTTTGTTAGTTTATTCCTCCTTCCGGTTTGCTATTCTTAAGGTTGTTGTTTGTTTTTGTTTTTAATTATTATTTTTTAACCTGTAAATCCTTTGTTCAACATTTGTTAATATTTTGCTATATATATATACGTATATGTGTGTGTGTGTATATATATATATACACACACACACATACCCACACAAAGTTTGATAGATACCTTACAGATATGTGATATATATGTATATATATATATATAATATTTAT
>NW_006159672.1:2577972-2595662 GCF_000334495.1 Tupaia belangeri chinensis | reverse complement strand
ATTTATATATATATATAGAGAGAGTATATGTACAATTACATATATTTTAAATATTAATTAGTTAATTAATTAAAATTCAATCACTTCTTCTAGGTATCCCTGGATATTGATAGGCTTGTATCCATTTTCCCCCTGGATTTGGGGATCAGGTATTCCTTTAGTTTAGGAAAGTGTTTCTTCTATTAAGTCTTTGAATATTGCTAGTTTATGCTCCATGTATTCTCTGTGGAGTCACCCCTCACCCAGAATCTTGCCACACTGCCTCTTTCCAGCCAGTTAGGATTATAAGTGCATCCGGCATGTTTAGGCTGATCTGGGATCTGAACCGTGGGCTTTCCTATATGGCTCAGGTATCAAGTAGCAATGTCTTCCTGGCTGTGCCATGATAGCTGAGCCAAACTTCTCCTTTTAACTGTTCATGTTTTCACTTAATTTCGTGGAATTTTCCACAGATATATACTGTTTGTTTCTATATTCTTGACATTGTTCACTCAAATTCTTGCTGTTTTAATTGTGGTTTCCTGTTACAGTTTTACTATCTTAAATTTTGTCCCCTCATATTATTCTTTATTTTTATCTTATTTTACAATGTTCTTCTTTTATCTCCTGTATTTCTTTTCAAAGCTGTTTCTTTCACATTCCATTTTTTTTGAAGAGTTTATTTTTATTTATTTACTTTTTTTTGCTATAGAGCGCGTGTGCTCGCCAGACAGACAGAGAGAGACAGAGAGACAGAAAGCGAGAAATCACCCCCCCCAGGGGGAATGACCACGCCACAATCTCTTCTTCTCCATTCTCCTCTCAGGATCTTGGGCACGTGCACACATGTGCACATGCGCCCGGCGTGAGTTTTAAGCTGCTGGGTCCGGGACACGAACCGACGAACCGTGGTCGACTACATGGGAGTCCAGCGACATAGCAATTACACTAACTGCTGGCCCCACATTCCATTTTCTTTAAAATTTATCTCAAAGCCTAAGAAGCATTTGCTGAGGTTTTTTTTTTTTTTTTCACCTGCATGTGGGAGCAGTTCCTTGAACGCATGTCCTTTGTTGACATTTTTCTGATATATCCCCTTCTTCACTTGGGTAGAATCTTTGTTAGGTCTTTATTGGGAGAGTATTGCTCATTTTTGAATGGGGACAATTCTATCGGGCCTTGCTATTTATTCAAGAATAATATGAGACAGACTGTAGAAAGTGAGTGGATTCTGCATCATCCCTTCATCCTGGAGCAGAATTTTCTCACCTTTGTTTATTCCTCACTTCGACAAGACCTTGGAAGGCAAGACCTTGGAATGGCTCACAGTGAAGTTCACACATGCTTTTGTTCCTTGGTGTGTAATTAGTGTTGGCTCCTCTCTGGTAAATAGTTGTAAAGCTGTTTGTTTTCATTTTCTTCTATATTTAGCTCAATTCCAGGCTCTTTCTCCAGGTGGGCATTTTAAAGCTGTTACCACATAATACAATCTTCAGTTGAACCTTCCTTCCATTTTACTTTTTCTCAGGCTACTGAAGCCTTTCTCAAATTGTGTGGCCTCTTCCCGTGTTCTGCCTCTTCTGAGAAATGGCCTGGCTCTGGGTGTTATCTTAGTTTCCCCCCTTTATTCATGATAGCACACTTAACATGGGAGTGAGAGACAAATGAGTGAGAGAGGAGCACCCTCCGCAGGGTCTGGTCACACCACAGTCCCCTTCTTCCAGTCCCTCAGCCTGTCAGATATTGGGCACCCTCGTGGGTGCCTGGCATGTTTTTCAGTCTGGTTGGGCTGGACATTTTGACTGTAGTCCTATGTGGGCTCTGGCTTCTCTTGAGCAGCACTTTACTGCTGCATCGTGGAGCTGGCACTCGAGGAGCCCATCACAGATCTGGTTGTGTCTTTATTAGGAGTGCTGTGACCCTGGGTATCCACCAGCAAAGTGGGCATTTGTTTTTATTACCTATAATCTATTTATTGGGATTGTGTTTATTTCCTACCTTCACTGAAACTGGAGTTTATATTCATCTTTTCTGGGTAGGTTTTAAGAAAGGAAGTTTGACTTTTATTGGGACAACTTTGGAAATATTGTAGCAAAGGTCCATTAGGCTGTGTTGGGTTAGACCCTGTGATTGAATTCTGTCTAGTTTAGATGCACCTCTTTTTAGATCCACATGTTCTTCTATGATTTTGTTAAAATTGGAAAGAAGTTATAGTCAGCACGAGCATAGTGTATGTAATGATTTGTTTTGAGTAACTTGCTGGTATTTCAGGATTCAACTAATGCCGATAATTTGTGAGTAACGGCTGGAGGCAGAGAACACCAACATTTAATGGATACCTACTAGGTGATGATTGCCTTACATCTGTTATCATTCAATTTAATCTTCACAACAATCCTACTAGCTGAGTATTATTATCTCCATTTAGTGCATCAGGAAACTTGCCGGAGGTTCCATTCCTAGTGGGGCTCCACTTCTGAAGCAAGTACCCGTTCCATTGTACCTGGAGGTCCTCTGTGTTGAGATGTCTCCATTACCATTTCTTGCCCTTTTTGGCAACATTTGGCCTCACTGGAGTCTAAGGGAATAAAAGATTTTTCATTGTGTTCATCTTTATGAATGCCTCAACATAGAGGTCGCTCAGAAATCTTAACTATGGGTTGAAGCTGTGGGATGGAAAGGATTTGCATAGCAGTTAGAAACAGGTGGAGTTTCCTTTCCTGCCTGCTACATAGCAGCTAAAACTGCTGGATTGTGGAGAACACAAGGAGGAGAAGAGGCACCTCATGCATTTGACAGTCCACAGTGTGCTTCCTTATCTTCCTGTATGTTCAATTCTTTGAGACCTTGTACAATTACCGCTTTACCTGACTCTAGAACCTACATATCATACAGAGAGTAGGGGTAGGTGTACTGGGTGCTTAGCACTCTTGGGTGAATGTACTAATGAATCAATAATAGGTGAGTTTGATAGAGGCTCTGAATTCACAATGTACAGCCTTGAAAACTCACTTATTCTATTATAACTCTGTCACCACTAAATGTGTAGTAGGGTCTTCATCACTTTGGTTTAAGACATGGTTTCAGTATCTGTCATAGTTGTGACCTTTGTCTCTATGTGAATAATCAAAAAGGGATATCTAAAACCTGACTTGGTATTTGTTTCTTACATGTCAGACTCTCTCCCTGAAAATAGTCTTTTCTTAAGAGTGAGTTTTAGGAGAAGAGTGGAAAGAGACGGGTAAATTGTAGTAAGTAGAATAATATCCCCTCAAAGATGGCCTTGTCCTGATCCCTGGAACCTGTGAATATGTTATGTTATATAGTGAAGGGAAATTAAGGTTACAGTCAGCTGACCTTATAAAAGGGGAATGTAGCCTGGATTATCCAGGTGGGACTGTGGTAATCACAGGGTCCTTAAAAGGGAAAAAGGGAGGCAGAGGAGGAGTCCGAGTGATGTGAGCAGAGGATAACTCAGCCCACCATTTCTGGCTTTAATGATGAGGAAGAGACCATGAGCCAAGGAATACAGCTGGAAAAGGCAGGGGATATGGTTTCTCTCCTACAACCTCCAGAAGGGACAGAGCCTGCTGACACCTTGATGTTAGCTCAATAAGACCTGTGCCAAATTCCCAACCTATAGAACTACAAAATAAAAATTGTGTTGTTTTAGGCCACTACGTTTGTGTAATTTACTATAGTGCAATAGAAAAGCAGTATTTAAGTTTGAAACATCTGGTTTTGGAGTCGAGTTGTTCATTTCCATTTTGGCGTTGGAACAAAAATTGGTTGGTGGCTTCTCTGTTTTGGCCTGAATTGTGATTGCATTATTTGGGCTTTCATCTAGGATTAGGAAGGCATCTCAATTGATTTAATTAGTTATCCTACCTATTGGAAGGGAAAGAAACCAAGATGGGAGAACATCAATTGTACAGCTTTAGGAGGAAAACTACCAGTTCCTTGTAGAGAAAATGGGGGGCAAGGGGGAAACAGTTCAACTCCTCTGTGACTATTTAGCCTCCAACAAAATCACCAAAGAACTGTTTGGTTGAGTTTGACAAAGCAGCAATTGGATAAAGATTCAGTAAATGTCTTTTTAGGTCCTTCATTTGAAATTCTATAGTCACTTTAGAGTGTTTTCTTGAATGTAGAACACATTTTATTTAAATTCTTGACACAGCTGCAGAGGTATATTAGCATTTTCGTTTTGGCTTCAAAGTTTTTTCCCAACCAGCAACTTGGCTGAAAGAAACTACATGAGCTTATATTACACATACATGCACACACAATGCACACACACATGTACACATACATGCCCACTCACACGATCCACGCTCATACATATGCACACCCAAATGCACATACTCTCATGCATATGCATGAACACTTAGGTGTCTAATGGCTTCCTGACATTCTATTCAGAAATAGAGGAACTTGGTGAATGTTCATATCTGGACATTTGCCTATGCTCTGTAACTTAGGAGAGTGAGAGGGCTTGTTATGAATATATCCAAACATTTAGTTCTTACTGGGCATCAAAGTATATGTGTCATCTCATTTAAACATTGAAATTACGTAAAATAAATAATTTTCTTGTGGCCATTTTACAGATGAGAAAATAGGCTACAGAGGCTATTTAAGGGTGTGCAGTATATATACAACATATACTATAGCCCGGGTCTGTGATTCCCAAATGAGCTCATAATGGTTTATCCTCCCATAATGGTCCAATAGCTGGGCTTGTACCCAGCTCTCCTGCTTACTAACTGCATGACCATGGGCAAGTTGCTTAATCTTGCTGTGTCCTAGTTTCTTTTTGTGGAAAATGCCTGCCATAATACTACCTCAGATGATTGCTGTGGATCTAATGAGTCAATATAAATAAAACATTTGAACAATCCTTCGCACCTGGGATGTCCTCATAAAATGTTAGTTATTATTATTGCTTCAGGGCTGAATCTTTCTGTATATTGTCACATCACCTAGTGACTAGGATTGAGTGCACACATGAACCATTTGTAAAAGTTGGACAAAGTTTATTCATTCACATCCAGATTTGAAATAAAATAAATAAAATTGTTAGTGTAGAAATGTACATCATCATAGTTACATAGTTCCTTTTTTTTTAAAGGAATATAGTCCTTATGAAAACCTTATCAAGTCAGTGGGGAGCAATTATTATATTTTTCTTAAATTGGAGAAACTGAGGCTTAGAGAGCTAAAGGGATTTGACCATGTTTATTTAAGTTCTGAGCAAGAGAGAAAGATCTGCTTTTATTTTATTTAAAAATTTTTAAAATAATTATTTTATTTAACTTTATTTATATTAATTTGAGCAGAGAGGGGCAGAGTGAGAGAAAGAGAGAAAGGGAGAGGGAGAAAATGAGAAAGAAGCCACCAGATCCAGGACTTGAATTGCGGTCAGTCATGTGGGAGTCCAGCACCCTTAACCACCATGCTATTTGCCAGCCCTAAAAGATCTGCTTTTTTGATCTAATGATAATTCTGTACAATATTTGTCACATATCCATCCATCCATCTATTTATCTATTCATCCATTTTCTATCACCTGGAATGTGCAAAGGAATACAGGGATCAAATACTTCATTTTTATTTATTTTTGAGAGATTTTTGCTATAGGATGTGTGTTCACTGGAGACAGTGAGAAATCATGCCCGCAGTGGGGGAGGCCGTGCCACAATCCCGTCTCCTTCATTCTCTTCTCAGGATTTTGGGAACACATGCACATGTGTCCAGCACGAGTTTTGAGCCACTCTGTCTTGGACTCAAGCCATAGTCAACCAGTGCCTTAACCACTACACCACCTGCTTGCCCCACAGGGCCTGAATACTTTAAAAGAAAATGTGGAGAGACTAGCAGGGGACATAGTGGTTAAGGTGCTGGACTCCCATGTAGTCAATTGTGGTTCAAGTCCTGGACTTCGTAGCTTAAAATTCATACCAGGTGCGTGTGCATGTCCAAAATCCTGAGAGGAGAATGGAGGAGAAGGGAATGCAGCATAGCCATCTCCTGTGGGGGGTGATTTCACGCTTTCTGTATCTTTGACTCTCTGTCTCTCCAGTGAGCACACGTGCCCGGAGGGGGACGCCGGCAGGTGGCGTGGTGGTTAAGGGCACTTGACTCCCACATGGCCAACCACAATTCAAGTTCCAGACCTGGTGGCTTGCTTTCTCACTTTTTCTGTCTGTCTCTCTCTCTCTCACTCTCTGGTCAAATTTATAGAAAGAAAGGAAGGAAGGAAAGGAAGGAAGGAAGGAAAGAAGTTAAATAAAATAATTCTTTAAAAAAAGGAAAAAGAGAAAGAAAAGAACAGAAAATGTGGAAATGCACATATTTATTGAGTCTTGGCTGAGTGGATTCTTCCTTTTAGGTTTATAAAACTTGATTAGGCTTCCTTCTCCTAAAGAACCTCTTTATCTTTAATTCGTTTGTGATCTTAGTCACTTCTGAATTTAAAAAACTTATTCAGGAAGCATGTCTATTATTGTGTAGTACTGGGAGGCCTTATTGCTTACTATTGATGGTGTAAGAATTTGTTTTTAGTGGGTAAATAATTAAAAACAATGACTAGTCATTACCTATTGTGATATATCTAGAAAAAAAAAGTGTAATGAGCTTATCTAACCAGTGGTGTTTTAATGATTGTCTCAGGATGTGACTGAAGTAGAGAGTTCCCTTCAGAGGACCATGTGTAGGTCATACTCTCGGTCTCTAACTGTGCCAGTGCAGAGTGGATGCTCTACCCTGAGGCAAGCAAGGGAAACCTCAGATAGGTGCAGTGACTGGAGGGAGTGTATACCAAAGCTGCAAATTGTCAATCATGGTATGTGAAGGTCACTGACTAGAGACAACTGCTATTTCATACTGACACTTCTTGACCTTTGCTTGATAAAGCCTTCATTCTATTTGGGTTTCGTGAACTTTGTGGATAAAATCTCCAAACAGTAAGACTGCATGCATGATTACAGCCAGCTTTGCAAATTAGCCTATCTTGTGGACCTATTAGCTCATTAGAACAACCTACGTTCATCCCTAGAACTCCAGCATAAGCTGCTATCAGTATTACACAGTCAGGAAAGAGAAGGTGGATAGCTGGAAAGCCAGAGTGAGGGATCATGACTCTGTTGGCTGAATAGGAATTTTTTTCTCCTCGTTTAGATGACCCAGCTTTGACCTCATCTGAGGAACTCACTGAAAATACTTAGAGCATTATGAAGACACACTTGAAAGACATGATAAAATGATTCATGAATGTTCCCCCACCCAGATGGGAGTGGTGAGTGTATAAAGAACTTAATTCTCATCATCTTGTGAACTTGGTCATATCCCTCCATAGAAGAACATACGTTGGAGAATACTTCCTAAGCTTGAAGTTACTTACATCATTTTGGTGAAGAATTAACTCTCAGTTTCCAGCATCGCCAAGGCCAGACATTAAATATTTCTGAGAAAGTAAAAATATGAATTGTATGACAAAATACATCTTATAGCAGTGGTTCTCAAAGCTGGGGTGGAGGTGGAGGGTCCCAGAGCAGCAGAATTAGCCACACCTGAGAATTTATCAGAACTGTAACTTCTTAAACCTCACCCTAGGACTACTGAATCAGAAAATCTGGTGGGGGTTGGTGTTGATACGTGATCAATTTTTACAAGGCATCTGGGGGACACTGCAAATTTAAGAGCCACTGAACAAGGGAGATAATAAAATTCTGAAAAATCTTCATTCATGACTGATCATAAAGAAATCCATTCTTTACATTGAGAAGTTAATATTCAAGCATGTGTTTTAGGTAAATTAAACTTGTTACCTGGTTTTTATCTTTATTTTTTTAAAATATGACTTCTGTCTTACATCTAATCAATGTATATCTTGGTGGGTGGATTTCTTCTTTCAAAATTTAATATTTGAAAATATAGTTAAACTGTGTAGTATCCATTATGTTCATTTTATAGGCACCTCCTATTTATTTCAAGTGATTTTTAGTGTTTCATTAATGTTAGTAATAATAATTTTATTCAAGAAATTATATTTTATAAAAGAGAATTATTTGGTTTTAATAGTTCATTTGTATATTTATGTCACCCTCTTTTTGATATTTTCTAGTGACTATATATTGCCTTTGTCATCAGAAAACAATATATATTTTAGATATAAGTAAGTCAATAGAACTTATAGTATGCTAGGTAGGTAAGTGGATACAGAAGGGATTGAATGATGATAGGAAGTGGATGCTTCTATTGTTTTTTCCATTTTTTGCAATTAGTGATTGACTGAATTACTAATGGCATTTTAGCATAAAAAAATGAAACATGTGACTATAGAGTACTGTGACTGCTCTTCAAAATCTTGTCAGAAATGAGAAATTTAGAAGCTATGTTGATCACGAGGGTTTTAAAAATTGTATTTATTTTTAAAGTTACATAAAGTAAAATTCCTTCTTTGTGATACATAGTTCACCACAATGCAGATACCAAACAGTTCTATCACCTCCTAAAAATCCCTTGTGCTATCTCTTTGTAGTGAACACTTCCCCATCATCAGTTATAGATAACCATTGATCCTATAGTTTGGCCTTTTCCAGAATGTCATATAAAGGTGCCACAGCCTGGGCACAGGTCTGGGATTTGAGATGTATGTATGTTGTGAATATCAGTAATTTGTTTCTTTTAATTGCTGAGTAGTGTTCCATTCTATAAGTGGACTAAAGTTTGCTTTGCAGTTGAGTTGATATAATTTTTGACAATTAAAAAGTTTTTTTAAGCCTTCAGGTAGAGATTATTTGTGAAAACTAGAATTTTATTTTTCTTTGGTTAAAACATAGGGTTGAGGGACTGACAGTGGCACAATGAAAATGAAATATTCTTTAAGACCAGCTCATGTGGAAAGGTTTTGGGTTAATGTCCAGAGATCTTCCTGAACATGCTAGCCACTCTGCATGATCGTGGGCTGGTTGAAGCAGGATGTGGCTTGCTATGTGAGAATCCTGTTGAGGATGCTTCTCTCTCTTTCTCTCTCTCTCTATCTCTGTGTCTCTTGCTTCTGAATGAAATGCATAAATAAACTAAAAAAAAACAGGATTGGATTTGCTGGGTCATATGGTAGGTATATGCTTGGCTTTATGAGAAACCACTTTAAAATAATCAGAATTAAAATGGAGTCATTTGTGTGGTGTTAAACATTGACTAAACCAAGTCTGGGAAGGCCACGGAGGGGATGTTTTATTTTTTTTCTATTCACTATCTACATTTATTTTATTTTATGTTATTTATTTTTATTTTTTATACATTCAAATCCTGTATAGCATTACAGTTTGCAAAACAAATTTTCCCAGCATGAACACACTGTATGTTAGTCCAGTTAAAGATATTATTATACAGTTTATTAACAGATAATTTTCCATTTGTGTTCCTTAAATATTTTGTTTCTTTCTCTTTTCCCTGGATTCTTTCCCTCTCACCTTCCCCCATTTCCTGCTCTCCTTCTACACTGTCTCTAATATTCACAATTGTTCTCCATGCATTTATATATTTATATTTATATATTTCTGTTTCTGTCATAGAGAGTACACATTCAGTATATGTTAAGTGGGGGATATACAATGCTTCTTTTTCATAATCTGGCTTTTTTTCCTTAGCAGTAAATCTTCCATATTCATCCACTTTCTATCAATTGCCAGGGTCTCATTGGTTTTTATGGCCGAGTAGTATTCCCTAGTGTATATGGGCCACATTTTTTCAATCCTGTTTGTGGATGTTTGGGTTGGTTCCACGTCTTAGGAATTTTGAATAATGCCACAGTAAACATAGATGTGTAAGTGTTTTTCCAACTGAGTGAATTGCTATTCTTTTAGTAGATACCCATGAGTAAAATTGCTGCATCATATGGCAGTTCTATTTGTAGGTTTTTGAGGAACCTCTATATTGTTCTCCACAGTGACTGTACTAATTTACATTCCTACGAACAGTATAGGAGAGTTCCCTTTTCACCACAGCCTTGTCAGCACTTGCCATTTTTAATTTTTTTATCTTAGCCATTTTGACTGGGGCTAGGTGGTTTTTCATTGTGGTTTTGTTTTGCATATCCCTTATGAAAGAGATGTTGAGCATTTTTTAATGATTTTTGGCTGTTTGTGTGTCTTTCTCAGAGAGTTATCTGTTCAGTTCATTTGCCCATCTTTTAATTGGGTTGATTTTTTGTTTTAGGGGGGCAAGTCACTTGAATTTCCTGTATATTTTGATTTTCAGTCCCTTGTCTGAGGCATAGTTTGCAGATACATTCTTTCATTCTGAGGGTTCCAAATTCATTCTAATTATTGTTTCCTTTGCTGAGCAGAAGCTTTTTAAGCTAATATAATCCCACTTGTCTATTTTGGGGATCATTGCCTGTGTTTTGGAGTCTTAGTTAGGAGGTCTTTGCCTACTCTAATGTCTTCAAGCGTTCCCCCTGTGTTGTCCACCAGTAGTTTTATAGTTTGAGGCCTTAGGTTTAGATTTTTGATCCACTTTGAGTTAATTGTTGTCAATAGTGAGAGATAGGGATCCAGTTTCATCTTTCTGCAGGTGAATACACAGATTTCCCCAGCACCATTAGCTAAAGAGAGTTTCTTTTCTCCACTGGACTGACTAGTGCCCTTTTTCAAAAATCAGTTGGCTGTATGTTTTAAGGTTTATTTCTGGGATCTCTATTCTGTTCCACATGCTTGTTTTTGTGCAATACCATACCATTTTGATTATCACAGCTTTGTAATATATTTTAGGGTCAGGAAGTGAGATACCTCCTACTCCACCATTCTTGTGCAATATTGCTTTGGCAATATAGGGTCTTTTACGATTCCAGATGAATTCTGTAGTTGTTTTTCCTAAGTCTGTGAAGAATATCTCTGGAGATGTTTTCTTATGCTGTATACTCATAAAAAGAACTGTAATGATGTGCACCACTGTGACTTGACATAGGACTACATCTGTGAGGACATTTGCCCAAATACTGCCTTGGACCAATGCCAAATTTTTGTGATTCCTGGTCACCAGGGATAATTTTTTCAAAACAACTAATAAGATCTCTTTCTCTCTCCCTCTTGCTTGTGTTTTTTGTCTATAAAAGTTGTGTGAGGATTATGAGACCTGAGTGCATGTGTTTGGGGGACTTAAGTATATATACCTGGGTTGTGGGCTGGATTGCAGTTCTCAAACTTGGCCCAAATAAACTCCTTCTGCATCATGTATTTTGCCTCAGTTTATATTTTTACATTGATACCACCAGCCTATTCTACAAAGGATAATATTTTGCATTCCTCCTAGCAATATATGAGAGTTCTAGTTGATTCATATTCTTGCCAGCACTTGGTATGGTCAGTATTATTATTATTTTTTGGTCATTTTAAGAAGTGTTTTACAGTTTTGATTTACATTTTCTAAATTACTAACTATGTAGAACATTTTTTTTTTCTTTTTTTGGAGAGGTTTTTGCTATAGGGTGCATGCGCTCGCCAGACAGACAGAGAAAGACAGAGAGAAAGAAAGTGAGAAATCATTCCCCAGGGGGGATGGCCACGCTGCAATCCCTTCTCCTCCATTCTCCTCTCGGGATCTTGGGCACGCACGCATACGCGCCCGGCATGAGTTTAAGCCACCAGGTCTGGGACTCGAACCGTGGTCGACTACGTGGGAGTCCAGCGACATAGCCATTACACTAATTGCTGGTCCCGAACATTTCTTTATGTGTTTATTTGTCACTTGTATATCCTTTTTAGTGAAGTGTAGGTTCACATTCTCGTTAATTTTTTTTTTTTTTTATTGAGTGGTTTTCTTGCTGTCGAGTTTTGAAAGTTCTTTTTAAGTTTTAGATATAAATATTCTATCAGACATGATAGTTGCAAAATACTTCTCCATCTTGGTGGTTTGCCTTTTTGTTCACTTAAGACAGAGAATGAGATGACCCAAAATGAATTATGTAAGGCATTTCTAATGTCCTTTGGGGAAATAAACAATGATCATCCAAGTGAGAATAAACAGGCTAATCATTCAGAACTTGCTGTAGCAAAGGCATCAGCCACCATTGCTTACATTTGGCAAAGACCCAGGCAGACCGAGGAGTGGGAAAGCTTTACAGTAGAAAAAGGAAAGGCTTTCAGTGTGCCCTGATTGGAAGTTGTAGGAATCTGGGAGTGATGGAGGAGGAGAGGGGACAGGGCTGAATAGAAGCAGAGCATTATATGTGATTGGTTTGGGGAGCACATTTGGTTTTCTATGTTGGTTCTGGGTTGGAAACTGGAGAAGAAGGTAGGCAGAAATAAGGGGAACTGGCAGTTATTTAGCAAGTCCTGGCAGAGGTTTGGATCAGAGAATTTCATTGTCATATGTGACTTGTTCACTTTTCTTTGGCATCTTCAATCTCTCATCTTATTTAAAGGAAGTAATACATATTCTGTTGCCAGCCCTTGAATAAGCATGACACACCCCAGGTAGATTAGTGCTAGGGAGATGGTCAGAGAAACATTGCAGACAGGGGTGGATTGTTGGGCTGAGCCAGACTTCTCTAGGGAATATTTGGGATTGATCATGGTGGCAAGGCCCAGAGAGATTCAAGGACAAGAGAGGCTCTTGTTCTTGTCAATACTTCAGAGGCCAGACCATCTGCTACCAGCCAGCTCTGAGGAAGCTGGCAAGAGCTGGCCCTGTGAACTGTCCCATAGACCCTAGTGTGCTGGCAACCCTGGGTTGACATTCTGCTTAGAGGAGCCCCTGGTTTGGCAAATGAGGACTCAGGAGCAGTGGTTTTTCCTTTCCTGTGGCTCTTATTAGGTAGGGTGGAGGTCGCTATGTCTCCTGACTTCGTTTCTTGTGCAGCTGGTACAACTTCTGTCTGAGCCCTGCCATTGTGAGTTCTGGCTTTGCCTCAGGCCAGGATGAGAGAGTCCTGGGTTAGGAGAGTCTGAAGTGAGCCCAGACTTATGGGCAATGGCACTGATACCAGTTTCCAACATGGCCATCCTTATGTGTGCTGGGCACTTACTGCTGTCTAGTCAGATATCTGCTTGTAACCAAATGCCTTGTCACCTCAGTTCACTAGGCTATCACCACCTCTGACTGGATTCAGTGCACGAGTGAGGAAAGCAAACTTTGGCAGCTGGCAGTCAGCATCAAGAAGTGACTTTCTTGAGACCAGCAGTTAGCGTAATGGCTATGTTGCTGGACTCCCATGTAGTCGACCACAGTTCAAGTCCCAGACCCGGTGGCTTAAACTCACACTGGACGCATGTACGTGCATGCCCAAGACCCCAAGAGGAAAATAGAGGAGAAGGGATTGTGGTGTGGCCATCCCCCCTGGGGGGTGATTTCTCACTTTCTGTCTCTCTGTCTCTCTCTGTCGTTCTGGCGAGTGCATGTGCCCTATAGCAAAAACCTCTCAAAAAAAAAAAAGTGAATTTCTTTTTGCATTTCAAATGGCATCCTGGGATCAGCAGGTGGCATAGTGGTTAAGGCACTAGACTCCCACATGGTTGACTATGGTTCGAGTCCTGGACCCAGTGGCTTCAAACTCATGCCGAGTGTGTGTTGTGTCCGTGCCCCAAATCCTGAGAAGCAAATGAAGGAGAAGGGATTACAGTGTGGCCATCTCCCCTGGGGAGTGATTTCTCATTGTCTGTCCCTCACTCTCTCTCTGCCTCTCTGGAAAGCACATGCATCCTATGGGGGGGGGGGGAAGAATCTCTCTTAAAAAAAAAGAGAGAAAGAAATGGCACCCTTCAGAGGTAGCGTTTTGTGGTTTCAGTGATGACTTAATATAACTGTTAACCTTGATGTCTATTTAACTCTAAATTGGACTGCACAAAATGTATCTTCTGAATTGACTATTTCAAATGGAGTCTTATTCATAAGAATGCAAGATTTTTCCTCCCAGTTCATTTTGAAAAGTTACTAACTCACTGGGATTGCAATGAGCTAGACTTTAACAGAAGATAAATCACAACAACAACAAAAAGTGGAGACCACCTCGCCGCAAGCAGGATGGCTTGCAGGTGAGAATGGCTTTTAGAAGGAGCCAGTGCTCAGGTCATGAGGGCGTCCCCTGGGCTCTGGAAACAAGCAGCCTGTCTAATGTCCTTTCCTTCTGTCTCCATCTCACTCATTATGGCCACTGCTACCTTTCTCCTGAGGGTCAGTTTTCCAAGGAGTATTTGAGAGTGTTTGTGGTGTTTGGGTCTAATATACATACAGGTAAAAGAATAAGAATCTGGCTACCCTTGTGATTTTAGGGAAATATTTTCTTACTTTAAAACTTCTTTAGCTTAAAACTCACCAAAGTGTAAATTCATTCGGATGATTTCACTAAGCTACTTATACCATAGTATAATTGAGCTCTAGAGCTCTTCCTAAGGGTAGCTTTTGAAGTGTGGGTGCTGTGGAGTGAAAAAGAGGAAAGTAGGATGGGCCTGGTGAGGTTGGACATCTCGAGACAAAGCTTCTCCTGGATTTGGGGTCACCAATGTCCTGGTAGAGCAATCAGCCAGCCAGAGAGGACTGGAGGGGAAACTTAGGATATATGGGACCCAGTGATCTTACATAGAAGGCATCCACGCTTGTTTTGTTCTAATAAAGATCTTCTGTTTGGGAGAGATGGAAAGAAGTGTGTTGCAGTGAACAGCCTCAGGAACTGAGGGCCTGTGGGCTCAGAGTGATACTCTAGAGTCTATGCACAGGACTAAGCTCTGTGATCATAAGCTCCCTTGGTGGCCTACACTAGCTCTTGTGCAAAACAAGTGAAATCAAATTCCTGTCATCTTGTTTCTATTTCCTGGCATCTACAGTAGTCAACAGTTCATCATCACTCAGTTTTCTTCTTGGCATATATCCCTACTCAGTACTGCATCTTAAAATCCATATTTTATTATTCTTAAAAATGTTTATTACTCAGCCAATAACTCAAGAGAAACACTCACTGACAGACACTATTGGTTTGAATCTAATCCCTGTGTATTTATAGCTTATTTGGTGCAAAGTTGCTACAACATGCACCAAGCCCAGAATTCTGAGGATGGTTGTCTTCATTTTGTGCTAATAACTGTGGGATTATGTATCCTGCGAGCTGGTAGCTCTTTGAAGCTAGCATGAGGGTAATAATTGCTGAGGTGAGCATGACCTCAGACCCAGTAAGCAAGTCTCTGAGCACCCCAATTTTATAAAGTTCCATTTCCAGTTCCACGAAATGCATGTAAACCAAAGTCATTTGTTCCATAAGCTATGAAAAGACATATTTGAAACATGGGGATATAACCCTAGGAGAAGCTATTCCTTAAAAAAAGTATCCTTTTGTTCTTAGGTGACACACACTAAAGAGTTTAGGGGCAATGTAACTTATCTTCAAATGCTTGAACACATGTAGCAAAATGTTAGAAATTGGTGAATGTAACTGTTGGGTGTATGGGTGTTCATTGGTACTACTCTTTCAACTTTTCCTTAAATTTGAAATCTTTGCAGAATAAAAAGTTGAGAGAAAATAGACAAGATGAAAAATTTACAATGAGCACAAAGTACACAAGTCCTGCTTTGGTCCTGAAGGTCTGGGGTAATGATATGTGTTACTGAGTCTGTGCCCCTGACTTGCCTGATTCCCAGCCCTGGGAACCAGGAAGGCAGGGGATGGGCTGCCTGCAGCTCAATTACCTTTTCTTAGCAGGTCAGGGTTGAGGGCACAGGCAAGAAGTGAGGGAAATGCTGAGTCTATAGATAGGAACACAGACAGGCTTGCGATCCCTGATGGGAAGCATGGGTTTCCTTTGTTACCATTTCCTTAAATTGAGGTGAACAAGCCAGGCCTCTTCCTCATTCCCTTACTTCCAGCCTTAAGCCTCAACTTGAAGTCACTCCCAGTAGTTGTGGATACAGAATGTCTGTCTATTTATGGACATTTCTAAAAACAGTTTTTGATGAAGTGAAAAATAATGACTGCATTAACCCTGATGTCTATGTTACTTTGGTTTGGACCGGCACAATATGCATCTTCTGAACTTACTATTCCAAATGGGGTCTTGTTCACAGGAATGTGGGATTTCCCTCCCAGTTCATTTTGAAAAGGTACTAAGTGACCAGGACCACAATTTGCTAGTGTTTACCAGAAGACAACTATCTCAACAACTCTCCACACCAGTCTGTGTAAGTCTCTGTATGTCTTTGTATATTCTCTGGCTACATAGCTCCTGTTCTAGGAAGTCCAGCTCATCTATTAGGATTCATTTGCTGTTGCTCTGGGAAATGAGCCCAGACCTAAGACAGGAGTGTCTCATTTTGTTCACTTACAGACCTTGCTCATTGCTAAAGTATTCTGTGCAATCTACCCAACTTAGCCCTCTTGGGGTTTTTCCCTCTTTTTTTTTTTTGTAACATAGGGATGATGATGGATAGAAACAGGCAGCGTATAAAGATTAAGACTTCGTTGTCCTAAGCTATTTGCAAGCATGAGGTGCTTATTCATGGTAGTAGTGGTGCTATGAATGTTCTGAGGCTTACTGTAGACTACATATTTATTGTGTGCTATTTAAAGAGGAACTTTTATGGACCTTATTTGAGGGAAAGGACAAGGACGAGTTCACTGGAAAAACCCTAGCCTTAAGAGACAAACACACTGAAATTCCATCCTACCCCAGCCTCTGACTCTGCTTGCATTCCTCATTGGTTAAATGGATTTTCTTTCCTTTCCATCCTATCAGTGATGGTGGCTATTGTAGTCATGGGTCTACTGTAATGAAAAGGAGTTCCTACTGAGGATCACTCTCTGCTGTTCTGGAATCTTTAGTTTTTGAACTGTGGAACCTGATATCACACAGAAGCCATTTTTGATGGCATAGAAACTCTACTTAGAAATTCAATGTGGGTGAGAAGCTTGCTGTGGCACTTCTAATGGGAATGCCCACTCTTGCCAATTGGCCAGTATGGGAGCCCTGGAGAGAATTGCAATTCCCATGGATAAGCAGCTCTTGAGGTTATCTCCTTCTTTCTCTTGACCCAATGTTGCTAGAGAGTTTTCATTGCCCAGCCCAGAATGATTGGAATAGGGAAGTCCCTTTTGGCATTCCACCAGCTTTAGCCATTTCTGCTCCATTCTCTTTGTCCATCCCAGCCTAGACCCCTGTCCTGACACCTGGACCAATGGCTTTTGGTCTCCAATCCCTGGATGTCTTGTTACCCACAGCCTCCACTTTCCCTTGCTGGCCCGACTTTTTCACACACAGATCAAATTGAACTAGGTGATACCTGGCACAACGTCTGAGGTTTTTCTCTTCTGCTGCCAGCTTCCCTGTGCCTGCCTTTGTGTAACTCCACCCTCTCCTGACCTCCCCCCCAAACTTGGCAGGACCTGGGTAGAAGGTTGAGTGGCACCCCAATAGTGTGGAAAGAAGTGCTAAGTCACGAAGAGGGTAAGGTCTCTTAGAGGACTTTGGTGGTGGTAAACTATTTTGGTCTAAAATGGCCACTGTACTCCCACACTTGAATTCCTTTGGATATGCAGAAAGCACACCGTAGGTGTTTTCCTGAGCTGATTGTTACGTTATAGCCTGTCACACTAGCCACACTTCAGTCAATCACAGAGAGCCCACGTTTTAGGCTGTTTGTGCAGTCTACCCTCCAGCTGTAACCAATCCAATTATGTCTCTACCTCATTCCTTCACTTTGGTTTTTGGACATCTCTTTCC
>NW_006159672.1:2562840-2577941 GCF_000334495.1 Tupaia belangeri chinensis | reverse complement strand
TCTTTCCCTCTCCACAAACTTATATACCCCATGACCACGTGGCTACATGGAGATCCTTGGAAACCCTTTGTCCAGAGGCTGCCCAATTGGAACCATCCACCCTTTGTTCAAATAAACTGCTAAATTTTGGTTTGTCTAAAATTTTGGAGGCCAGAACCTCCACTCATAATTTAATAAAAATCATAGAAAGTTGCCAAGAGCTCAGCATGAGCATGGCTGTTTTAACACCCTTTGCACCTCATTCCCAGATCCTGATGGGAGAAGAAGTCTGAATTCATAATTTGCTGTTGAGCACAGGGATGGTTGAAGGCATAATGGCCTTATGTCTCCCCCTTTTCTCATTACTTGCTTTCCTGCATGGGGCAGGGGTTTGTTCTTGCTGTTTAATTTTTCACACAAGTCATTGTTCATAGTTCGGGTGCGGCCGTTCCCCTGGTTAGTCTGGGTGCAGACTGCCTGGGGTATGCCGTGCACCTCACAAGGCCATCATACCTGCCGGTTCAATGGGATTCAGAGATTGAAAAGTGCTAGTGTCGTGAAACAGAAAACGATTCCACAGTGCATCAAATACAGATATTAATGGCTTTATTCTGACTTTCTGTGCTTATGTACATGTATCTCTTTTCCCTGTAGATCTTCTGTTTGGCTGGATGGCTACTTTGACTGCCAGATTCAAAGAGAAAAAGCCCATAAAATTCACAAATGCACAGTCACACATGTAGTTTTTGTTCAGCCGCATCTAGAGAATGACTTAAATGTGGGCACTGGGGCCCGTCTTTGCTTTTTGATTGTTTAAGACTCAAGAATGCCCAGATTTTCAAAACATAGAATCATCCCAATTCAAAATATGATACAAAGGGACTGCAAATTTGGTTAATAAAAATAATGTATCCATTTTAAGTTTGAAAACTCATTTTCTTTTTAATAAGAAAACAACCATATGAGACAGTGAGGATGGTGTGATATAAATCTATTACAGAGGCACCTACCCACAGGTGGTTTAATGATATTCGCTAAAGGTTTTAGTAGGTCATCTTCAGTCAGTTTTTTTTTTTTCTCTCATCCTTTTAAAGCTTTAAATTAGAAAATTGTAAGCTACATGGGCCAGCAGTTGGATCCCACGTGGCTGATTGGGCAGTTTGGGTCCAGACCCAACAGCTTGAGAAACCTGCTGGCACATATGCATGCATGGCTAAATTCTTGCAAGGAGGGAGAATTGAAGAAGAGATTGCTGCATGGCCGTCCCCCATGAGGGGTGCTTTCTCATGTCCCTGATTTCTTCTCTTTCTCTGGCTAGTGTGTGTACCCTCTAGCAAATTAAAAACAAAAATCCTCAATGACAATTAGAGGATGTTGGGAATTTGTTGTATATTGCTTCATATTAGAATTGGGTTACATCAGCACCTTTGGTCCTAAGGCTTTAATAATATTAATCAAGGTAAATTAGACAATTGCAAAAAGGCACCTCACAGGATTTCTGGGTCTCCTAGAAGATACTGGATTGATGATTCTGTATTGTTTACAAGTACAAGTTTGAATGTTCCAGTTTGGAAAATGAATGGTGTTTTTGAAATTGCAAGATGCATTATCATGTTTTGTCTGTAGAGTTAAATGTGGTTTTGGGGACCAGGTGGTGGTGCAGGGGTAAAATGCCATGCTCCATGAGGCTGACCCTCATGGGAATGTTCTAGGTTTGCATATAGAGTCCTTCCTGAGTACACTGGGGACACACAGGCGCAGGCTCTGGGGATGGTAGAGCTGGGGGTGGATCGTGGCATGAAGATCCTGCTGGGGGTGTTGTCGCTTTGTCTCACTCTCTCACTCTGTCTTTCTTACTCATGGAAGAAATAAACTTTAAAAAAATGTGGATTTAAAATATGCCCTCTAGGGACCAGCAGTTAGCATAATGGCTATGTCGCTGGACTCTCATGTAGTTAACCGCGGTTCGAGTCTCGGACCCGGTGGCTTAAAACTCATGCCGGGCACGTGTGCGTGCGTGCCCGAGATCCCGAGAGGAGAATGGAGGAGAAAGGATTGTGGCTTGGCCATCCCCCCTGGGGTGTGATTTCTCGCTTTCTATCTCTCTGTCTGTCTGGCGAATGCATGTGCCCTATAGCAAAAACCTCTCCAAAAAAAGAAAAGATAAATAAAAAATAAAATATGCCCTCTAAAATACATCATTAATTTATTCTATACTGCAATAAAGCATCTAGTGTTTGGAAAGCCTCAAGCTTCTGGCAGATAGACTGTTTATTCTACAGGTTTTTTTTTTTTTTTTTTTTAGAAATCTTAACATTTCTTTCTCTCAGTATCAGATGTGCAGTATTTTAGATTTAAAGTGACAGACTTGGGCTATTCAAAATATCAAATACATCTCTAGGTCACTCAAACAAGCCTTTTAAAAGTAGACAATAGTCTTTAATGCTATTTTAGTCACAAAAGAAAGTTTTTTTTTCATCCTCCATTCAAAACCTCATGTAAGTCCATACTACTTTGTTTTCTATTGCATAATTTATATGTATGCCTGTACTAATCAAATTCCTGAAATTATTGTAGACTAGAACTAAAGGTTTTAAAACATTCATTGTGTTTACCATCATCTGGCTCATCTGCTAATTCTGGAAGAAAGATGCTCAGCCCTATAAGCTCCAAATTTGCAATGTTATACATCACAGGGACCAGCAGATGGAGAAATGGTTACATTGAAGGACTCTTATGTAGTCAACCACGGTACGAGTCCCAGACCTGGTGACTTAAAACTCATGCTGGGTACATGTGTGTATGTGCCCAAGATCTTGAGAGGAAGATGAAGGATAATGGACTATGGCATGGCTCCCAGGGGGTGATTTCGTGCTCTCTCTCTCTCTGGCGAATGCATGTGCTCTATGGTAAAAAATCTCTAAAAAACAAAAAAGAAAGTCAAATAAAATCAATCCAAGTTTCTCTTTAACATTATGGGAGCAAAGTGGGCAGATAACCAACCGATTCTGGGTGGCCTGGGACTTTGGTTATAGCACTGAAGTCCCAGGAAACCTCTTAGTCTCAGTATACCAGGATGGTAGTTCAACTTCATGGAGTGAATGAGGAGAACCTGTTCCTGCATGCAGGCTAGATTTAATCCTGTCATGAGATGGTTACTCCTGTGCTCACTTCGGTGTGTAAGTGAGAGTCTTGTCTTTACTTTCCCAGTGCAGATGCACTGGGAGGTTATTTTGAAAGGCAGTCAGTCCATGAAAGACACATAGACTCATGCTGATGATAAGGTGTGGGCCTAATACAATGAATAAATTGCTCATTTTTGAATTGAATAAATATAGTTCATTCTAGGCAAAGCTGCCTCTGTCATGCTGTCGGGACCTATTAAAATTTGGATTATCACTTTTCTATGGCAGCTTTAACTTTGCCAGTTACCTTTTTCTAATATTTTAATGTTTAACATTCATAAATCCACAGCTCTTGCCTACTTATAATGGCTCCTGTCTTTTTTTACATTCCCAGGCTGCCCTATTTAGATTATTTTAGCAACTCTTCAGACTTCTGCCCTCCTTGTGTGTCCTTGCATGGATGAAGGAGAAACTGGGGTGTCGGAAGTCACCAGATATGCCATGGGCACGGTCACTGTTTTGGGCAAGAGTATGGGAATTACTCTTACCCCTGAAGAGGTCTAAATGCCCCTACCTCAGTCTCCTTCTACCTCGATCTGATTTCCTCCAAAGAAATTAAATCTGTTTATTTTTTAAATACACTTTGAAGGGTCTAAATTCTCCCCTTTGCCTCAAGCATCTCCTATTTCATTATTCAGATACAGGCATGAAATCAAACCAGTAGCTGAGCTACCTCTTTTTTGTATCATCTCTAATCTCACCTGTGAAAACTCGAATCTATACTCAAAGGTGTCAGACCATTTGGTGATCTTTCCAGTAAATACAGCAAAGAAGGGGGAAAAAGAACAATACCTAACAGATCTAACTCCTGCGTCCAAGCAGACAGTTTAACCCATGGGTCATCGTGTTTGTATTTCACTTATTGGATTGTTAATAGATTTTCTTCATTTGTGCGAGACATTGCGAATGATGTGCCGAGGCTGGCCGGTTCCTCCAGCGCTGGGACCCGAGGTCCACCTGTAAGGAGATGGCGTTAAAAGCTGCTGGAGTTGCTGCCTCCTGACAACATCCCAGCTGTAGACTAGCAATCGCAATCCTCGGGTGGCAGTTTTAATTATCGGCACCGCGATACCATCAGCAAGTGTGTAATTACGTGTCAGTTTCCTGGCTGTTGGGTATGAAAAGTGGATCCAGTGAAATGATGATTGTGGAAGCTGTAGACTCATATTTAAACAATTCAAAATGTGTAACTGGCAGTGTCATTAAACAGAGAGAGCCTGACCCCAGCTGTCACTTACTTTTCCTTATGCAGATTTGTTCATGCTGTCTGTCAAAAGAACTCCATGGGCTGAAATGGGACAGAAGAGGTGCCATAATTCTCAGAGCAAAGAGGGCTGCTCTCCTTAACTCCACAGAGGCGTTCTTTTAGCCTAAACAAATACTACTGCTGAAATTGTAAATAAACCAAGACCATTACAGGAAATTATATAGACTTTCGCTGATGAATACACAAAGGCAGAATATCAAACAGACATCCTCCCCTTAAAAAATGTGAATAAAACCTTCCCAATTGCTATGCACTTAAAGAATAAGCACTATAGTAATTAGAAGAATTTATTTTTGAAGCCGAAAATGAAATGATCCTTTCAGCTTTAGACTAAAATTTGAGATCTAATATGAAAAAAAAAAATGAGGCTTACTTTGAAAAGTGTTTGGTATCAGTAAATGAAAAGCATGATTGGATGAAAACATTACACAGACTTAACTTCAGTATGGCTTAGGTTATAAGTCGTTAGGGCCTAAATGTTTTGATTCTAATTGGAAAAGCTGAAATACATGTGCTAAATAAATGAAAATAAAATAGGCATGAATGGCTTTCTAGGAAGGGTGGGTTAAAAAATGAGGAATACTCAAATTTCTGCAAATATAATTACATAGCTCTGCAGCCTACTGTACACACTCCTGGGAGATGAGAGAAATATACATTCGTTTTCAAAAGCCTTCATTTACCTGGCATGCTAAATAATAGCTTGGTAACCAAGGGTTAAGTCTGCATGCATGCAAAAATAAATGAAAGGCGGGTTTGTAAAATGAACTGTGGAGGTTAAGTGTAGGGGTTAAACTAACACAATGAACTGTGAACACAAAGAAAAATGTTTCTTTAATTTTTAAAATGTTTTCATTTCTCATAATAAACTGAACTTGCAGTTGCATACAAACAACATTATTTCATACCCTGAAGACACTGCAATTTAAAGCTTTTGGAACTCAAATTGATTCTAGAAGCAATGCTATAACTACACAGGAGCTTTGGCAATTGTGATCTTCTGAAGGGCATCAAATCACACCTCTAGTAGCACATCTGAAAGTAAACACATGCACACATGCACACACACACAAGGTAGGAGGCATTTAAAACAGGGTCAACTTTGCATTTATTTCTAGTTTCAAAGGCAAAGTTACTGATTTTCTCACAGGCTAATGGAAGCCATATTAATTGCCGTGGTACGTTCAGATTTGAAAGTAATAAATAGGCACATATTAAATCCTCTAAGGATTAATTTGTATTTTATCAGCTGTGAAAAGGGCAATTTTTTACATATCTAGACTTAAGAGGTAGCCTTATTAGGCGTTCATTGGAAAACAAATTCTGCATATATTTTGTAGCAAGGTTTAAAAAAATTCCCCTTTTCCCTCTCAAAAGTGGTATAGTGCAACTAGGGAAGCAATTAATGTTTATATACTAGACAAATACACTTCTGGAATTTTCTGGCTTATAAATATTTGTATGACTGGTAAAAGGAAAGGAATGATAGGAAATGGCACACTGTTAGGTATTTTATCATATTGGACATACAGAAGCCTTAAGGGGCTTCAGACTGCATGGTGTATCGGTTGTGTGAATTGTCACGCTGTGTTGACAGTTCTTTTTCATTTACTGATGGAGACCATCACTGGACATCCTAACAGACTTGGGTTGACCATGGAGCATGATGATGGGGACACAGTATGTTCTTGCCCCAGAGCCATTTCCTCTGTTGCTCATGGGGAGGCCCATGGCCTTGGGTGTTGGTAAATTGAACTCTGCCCTCCTTATGCATGTCTGGGGGGGGGGAGGTGTCTCTGATTCTCTGTATCTCAGGAAGGTGGAGACTACTGGAAACCTCCTACTTTCCAGAGTCTAGGATCGAGGGGAGAAAAGAGAAAAAGTGACCTAAAAATCCCATGGTTATGCTGTTCTTTGAAAAGGGAACTTGTTTTGTTTCAATGGTGCTTATCATATTTTCATCCAAGAAATGTTAAGTGGTCCAGTTAAATCAAGGGACCTAGAGGGGAAAAAAAATGCCTCTGCAATGTATTTCCTCAAATAGACTGTCTTGTTTTATTTACAAGGTCCCTAGGGATAGCACTCCCACAACTTCTTTTGGAAGTCTATTCTGCAATCTAATAGATCTTATTGTCAAATGCTTTGTTAAACTTTTACTAGAACATGTGCATTGCACTCAGCATTGGTGAATCTTGAAATTCTATCAGGGAGGCAATCAAATTGGTCTCCCATGACTTGCTCGTCACGCTGTGTTGACAGTTCTTTTTCATTTACTGATGGAGACCATCACTGGACATCCTAACAGACTTGGGTTGACCATGGAGCATGATGATGGGGACACAGTATGTTCTTGCCCCAGAGCCATTTCCTCTGTTGCTCATGGGGAGGCCCATGGCCTTGGGTGTTGGTAAATTGAACTCTGCCCTCCTTATGCATGTCTGGGGGGGGGGAGGTGTCTCTGATTCTCTGTATCTCAGGAAGGTGGAGACTACTGGAAACCTCCTACTTTCCAGAGTCTAGGATCGAGGGGAGAAAAGAGAAAAAGTGACCTAAAAATCCCATGGTTATGCTGTTCTTTGAAAAGGGAACTTGTTTTGTTTCAATGGTGCTTATCATATTTTCATCCAAGAAATGTTAAGTGGTCCAGTTAAATCAAGGGACCTAGAGGGGAAAAAAAATGCCTCTGCAATGTATTTCCTCAAATAGACTGTCTTGTTTTATTTACAAGGTCCCTAGGGATAGCACTCCCACAACTTCTTTTGGAAGTCTATTCTGCAATCTAATAGATCTTATTGTCAAATGCTTTGTTAAACTTTTACTAGAACATGTGCATTGCACTCAGCATTGGTGAATCTTGAAATTCTATCAGGGAGGCAATCAAATTGGTCTCCCATGACTTGCTCTTTGGTTGATGTGGAATGGGTTCTCCTCTGCCTCTGGTGTTTTACAGGTAGTGGAGCAATGTATCCCCTCACCCTCTGTTGTGAGTCCCTATGTTGGCACTGTGCTCATCAGGAAGAGGCTGTCTTGGGGAGCAGGGCCAATAGTTTCATTTTCAATTTTGAAAGTCATACACATGAATTTAAACTTTTAGAGATAGCACGTGCCTAACGTTTTAATCTAGAAACTTAATTTGGAAAGTTGCATACGTTTGCCAACATTTAGTTTTTGCACCAGTGGGTTCAGTTTATGCTCTATGTGCCTGAACTATTTTGAATGATTTCTTCCTGCATCTTAGTTTGTTTCTGCACTGAAAAAGTTTTTATTTGAAAATGAATAGCTACTCTGTATGGTTCTCCCAGAAATGTTGGCAGTTTCCCCCAGACTCCCTCTCCTCTGGTAGCTCAGATGGCCTTTTGACTAATGAGGTGACCTTAAGAGAAGTGCTTGTTGGATGTTCATTGTGACTGGCCACGGTGGTGACAAGTGTGAATTGCATACAGAGCAATTGGTCTCAAACAGTTGCTGCTGGTGTCGCTACCTTGCTAGTAAGCCTGTCCTGTTAAGCTCAGAACCCAAATAATTTATATTACCATATATTAACAGAATCCAAGCTAAGTGTTAACTGCCCATTATCACTTGTCACCACAGTTAATAGGTACCAAATACTGATGATTTTAGGCATAGGTATTTTACTGTCCTTTGCAAAGAGAATATAGGTTTAGAATCAATGAAATGAAATTCTGTACTTTTGAGACAGATTCCTACCCATCTACAGGAAAGGGCATGCAGCATATTTTAACTAATTGATGATTATTTCCTAGAAGATTGCTTGTTAAATAAAGATTTAAAGTAAAAACAAAGAGAGAGAGAGGGACCACCATAATTTCTCTAGAAACACTAGACTTTCTCAAAGATCTAGTGGTTTTCAGACTGAGTCCTCGAAGTATGGCTAGCAACTTCAGCCCCACCTGGAGCTTATCAGAAAAACACACACTCTGGCTTCCCCAAGACCTAAAGTTTGGGAGGCTGCTGCAGGTAACTCCTTGCCAAATGACCCTCTTGGGTCCATCTATTGTGGCCAGTGGGAGCTCCTGGATCCCTTAAATTTATGGGGAGAATTTCATGCTATGAAGAGTTTTATCCTGGGGATATTCAAAGGTGCCTTTGTGTGAGGGGAAGAAAGCTCAAACTGGGAGCCTAAGGGAAAAAACCTTTCCCTAGAATCTCTTACCATATGCGACATGCCAACTGGGCAGGGTTTTTAGAAGAGCAGGTGGAGCTCTTAGATAGAAACCTTTCTGAAAAGCACTTCTCCGGCTGCCTGAAGACTCCAAAAGTTTAGACCTTGTCTTTCTTTGGCTCTCATTTCCACTTTCCCCTGGCTTTTGTAAGATATTCAAGTGTACAGCCTCCTTAGCCTCTGCCAGTGGGCTTATGCTCCCAGCACACTTACGAATATGGCTCCCTGGCAGGAGCAGGAGCCAGAAATATCCAGGAGTGAGGTGGCTCCCAGCTTCGGTTGTTGGGTGTTTGGAAGGACACTACTGGTCTAGCTGCTCCCTGGAAGCCTGTGTCCAAGAACTGACGGTGGCAGGTTCTTATCATCCATTATAGCCCTCTAAACATTTTCCTCCAACTCAGAAATCAGCTTAATTATGGTAGCTTTAGTTTCATTTCATACCAGTGATATTCTGTGGGAATTATAGCTTACCTTCTTGAAGCAGAGAGTAGGTGGTGATGAAAATTTCAGACTGATGCCCTCACTGAGATCTATTGTCTTACTCAGAGATATTATGAGAACTGCCAAGACCCCTGCATATTAGCATATGCTCAGTGATGTCACCAGAATGTCACTGGTGTTTCGAAATATTTCCCTCATACGAGTCAATCATTTCCCAAACTCTCCGTGAATGATTAGCCATAAGGGTGGTACTCTAGCTCAGCAGTATTCTGCCGGTGGCAGGACTTTAAGGCTTAGAAAACACACGCTGTTAAGTGTTGCAATATTTGATCAATTTTTCATATAAAACCACGTCATTGTTTAGCTATGCATAAGACAGCATATGTTTTAAATTACATCTTCTTTTTCATTTCTGTATCAAACAAGATATTTAGCACTCAGTCTATTTAATTGATGGGATAAAGCTGGGCCCATTTTGTGACGATTTGCACATCATCCTTCTTTATTACTCCTCATGTTTTGCTCATCACACCATGTGCTTCCTCAGAGGACAGAGACAAATAACTACCTTCCACAAGGACAAGGTGTGAGTTGAATGCATTTTAAACACTGCGCTTTATGTTTGCAGTCAACATTTTTAAATATGGAGCAATTACACACTGAAATGACACTAGAGATCTAGCTATCAATTTCTTTGGCAAGTGTAATATTTAGAGACAAATGCTCTTTTCCTAAATTTCACCAATTTTGTAAGCAAATAATTGTTAGCTTAGAAATTACATTCTGGATGTATAGCATCATCTAAACATTGCTAGAAGTTTTTTTCTTTTTTTTTTTTTCCAAATTGATTGAATGGCTTTTAGCTTTATTAGTATTTTATAATTTATGACAGTATGGAAAATTATTTTAAGTTTTTTGTTGTTGTTTAGGAAGAAAATTCATGCTTCTCACTGAAATTTTCCAAAGTATAGAAGTGTGAAGAAGCAGATGCTTTCAACTTTACCTGTTGAAGGCTTTGGAATGAAGGGCTGTATTTTTGGCTAACTTGATTAGCTTTTAAAGTTCCAAGAACAGTGTCTCGTCTCACACTAGTACAATTTTTATTCAGTCATCTTAAGATATTTGTAACTTTATTTTAAAAGCCTTCTATATGATTGATGAAGTGCTCTGGATTTGCTGGGAAAAACCTTTATTCATACATCTTAAACATTTACTGAAAGGCCTGAATTTAAGCTCTGTGTGAGTGCTGACACCATTTCTTATTTCATCAGAAACTTGTCTCTGTTTAGCCTGCATTCAGGGCTGAGGTATCAGGACCAGATGAAGTGGAGTGTAAGAGCTCAGACCAACTTATTGAGACGAGGTGGAAAGCTAAAGCTGAGCAGGACTGAGGTTGACAGCCCAGGGTGTTCGAGCCCTAGTGGGTAACCCACGAACAAACTTCCATGCCAAACAGAGTGACAATTGTAGTCAGCAAAGCGGTTACTTCATTGTGTCGTTCCCTGTACACTTAAATTTTCTCAGGTAAGGATTCACTGCCTGTTTAAGTGCATTTTTGTTTCCAGGAAGTTCGGAAGAAACTGTGGCTGGTTAAAGGCATCGGTTTTCTTCTTAAGGATATTTGAAAAAGCAATTTGGTTGGAAAAGACTCTTTGAGAAGTGTTTTAGTCTTTTTAATCAGCCGCCCAAAGTCTTTTCACCAACTTTTAAATTTTACTCAATCTAAGAACTCAGATCTTAACAAAAAAGAACCAAGTTCAGGGCTGACTTGGTAGTACAGTGCTAAGATATGGAAAAATCACAGGTTTGATTCCTGGCTGATGATTCTGGCTGGCAGGGACACTGGAGTGGAGTGGGGTTATGGTGCAAGACTCTGTTGAGGGTACTTGTTTTTCTCACTTTCATGAATAAAATAAACTTTTTATTGTTTGTAGGTTTATTCTAGGTGTCCATATAAAAAGACCATTGCTAGTACACAGGGTGCGGGGAAGAAAAATGGGCTTCAAGCATGAAACTTAAACTGTTTCTGATGTCAGGGCCATCTTGGACCTGCAATATGGAGTACATGACTGGGGATGCCAGCCTCTGAGCAAGTGGAGCAGAGAAAAGTCTCATTCACTTGAATGGCTGTCTGTGTCTCAGAGGTGCCATAGTGCAGTGTGAATTGAGTCTCAGCCGTTGGCTCCAAGAGGAGCAGCGAGTGAGGAAGCCATGAGCACATCTCCCCAAACTGCTGGCTATTGAGCAGGTCCCGACTTGGTACCGTACTTGTATTAGAGCATCAGGGCATGCAAGAGAAGCCAGATTCAGAATACAGTGCAGTGGGACACAAGAAAACAGAAGGGACAATTGGAGAGCAAGACCTCAGAGGACAGGCTAAGGGAACTGTCCTTATGTAACCCAAAGAATAGAAAGCTGAAAGGCAGACATGAGGGACTGACAGAGGGCACAATGGATGGAGCTATATGTATTAAAGAAATGTGTTTTTTTTTTTCACAGAAATAAGAACGATTTATTAAGTTAGATGCTGCTCCTATAATTTCTTCAAATCCATGAAGGATATATATTTCTTTTAAAATAAGTATGTAGTCAAAAATGTCTATTAGAAATAACTTGTGTATTTGTTCCCTTCTCAGCCTCATATATGTTTTTACTCCTTTTTGACTCTGACTTACGAGTCCAAGCTCGGTGTCTCAACTCACAACTGTATTAATAACATGCACCACAGGCTCATAAACTTCCCTCAAACCTTCCGGCCCACTTCTCTGTGGTTCCCAAGTTGAATTTTCTCAAGAGGACAAATCAGTTCTAGCTGGTAGAAACAAGCTTCCTGTGTACACTTTTACAGTGCCATCTAGGAATCCCATTCAGTAAAAGTGATTTAGTCACTTACAAAAGTTTACTTATAAAATTCTTGCATGCTCCCAGGCTCTTGCCCAGCATTCCAATCAATAATGTATTATTTCTTTCTGTCACCTCAGTCTGTGGTTTCCCAGTTTTGAATCAGTTGTTGAATCCAACATTGAGTTGGCAGCTCTTCATTTCTCTCTGTTTGACTTGTGAAGACTACGTACCTGACAGCTCTGGGTGGAATCTTCAGCTGTTTGGAGGAATGGTTTAGGAAGAACCTCACTAAATCTGTCTTCCTAATCTTATCCCCACACTCTGTATCATTCAGATATCTCTTCTCTGCACCTTTGGATCTGATCTCTGCAACGGTCCTCCTATAACAGCCTGAGGACTGGCAAACCGTAATGCATAATCTTTCCAATACCATGTGGTCTGGAGTGACCTCAACAATTTCTTCCTCACAACATACTCTTCTTTATCACCACAATTTACTGTACTGCTTGGAGCATATTTTGGGGAACTGAATGTGCTTCATGGCCTGGGGCAAGATCTGTTGCCATTTCCTGCTCTGGAACAGGCAGAAGAGTGATTCTGTATCTTTAACATCCCTGTCAGTTCCCCAAACTTGGATTTTCTGATTCAATTGTGTTTTCATCACCAAAGAGTAAATGTTCTCCTCTGAACATACCCTCTTGAATTTCAATTTTATAGAAGTTCTCTGTTTAAATCAGCCGTGACTCATGGTTAGTGACTGTTCTGTTAAGGTTTGATTTACTTTTAATTTCAATTTTTTATGAACATAAATTTGATATACTGTCATGAAAGGTAACGCCTTTTGTTATTTACAGTTCACCAATCTGAGCTCTCCTCTAGTCTACTTAAGAAAGAAATATGTTTATTTTTCTTGGTGGTTATTGCTATAAATCAAGCTGGTGATTTTCAAAAAGCAGGTGAGTTAACTATTGGGTCACTGAAGTGTGTGTGGAATAGTGAAAGAGTGAAAGAAAGAAATATTTATGTAGGATGGTATTTTGCCAGGATCCTGTTGGTTGCAGGTGACTGAGACTCCAGTCATAATTCCTTATACCAAAGCAGGAATTCAATAGGATTGGTCAAAGAATTTGGCTGAGATATAACATATGTCATTAGACATCTATCTTGTCTGTATTTTTCACTTCTAGGTTCTATTTTCTTCTATGTTGGCTTCATTTGGAAGTAGCCCCCTCCCCCCCATTTAACAGGAAACAGGGCCACTCACACAATAGTCAAAGAATGGCAGTCTTTGTGAAAGAAGAGCTAATGTCTTAGGGAAAGCGGGAACTGGCCCTGTTGGGCTGCCATGACTGTTCTGGACCAGTTATATAACTGGAAGATGTGATACCATGATGGTCTGGGCTAGAGTGAGGGGGTCATTCCTGCCAATGGGGTGGGGGTGTGTGTGTAAGAATCAGCCTTCCTAGCATCCCATGGCATGGATCCCACAAGTGAGGTGTTCTGTTCTCAGAAGGGATGATGGCAAAATTGGCCAGGCAACTAATACTCTAGACATCCTGGATCAGGAGAGAGGCAGCCTTTATGCCTCTCAAAATGCCAAGACATGAGCAACATAAAGATTTCAATTTTACTTCTTTCTTATGAGAAGTGAAAATATTTAATAATCTTATATTTGAATATCATCTGTATTTTGTGACTTAGATTAGAACCTTCATTTATCTAAATTCTGAAGATACTTGGTTATATTATATCACATTTAACTTTGACTAATGGTGTCTATTTGTTGTTTCCTCATTTGATCTAATCAATACTCAATAGGATATGTTGAAATAAGTCCTGAACAAAAAATCGTGTTTTCTCTTAGAAAATCTTAGAACATAGATGGTTTAATCTATAATCTATAGATCGAACTTAATCCTGTATTAATCTAATGGTAAATCTCCCTGCCTTATCAATTTAATCTGATATAAAGTCAATATCAACCCAAAACTTCTTTAGCAACTGTTACAACTTTTGTTGGTCATGTGTCTCTCCGGAGCCACACCTACCCATGTGGAAGCAGGCATTAACTTATGCAACTGTGCTTGCACATTAGGTGAAGTACAAAATAGATTTGATGATGTTCCCAGCTTCCTGATACTTTTTTGTTTCAAAATTCTGCAATGCTATGATTTTTTCCCCCTCCTTTTATACAGAAGAGATGGATTTTTCCCTCCCCTGCCCATGAGCTGGATTAATAGTTAATGATGGCTTGAGAGGAGGAACAAAGACTGTGGGGTGTGATCAGAGATTAGTCTTTTAAAACATAGCTAAACATTTTGTCCTCAGTTTAGCTGCTCACGGGCCTCTTACTGGGCCTCCTGCAGAGACCATGGTGCTAGAGTATAGATCCCACTCCCTGCCCTGGGCTGCAGAGCTGAGATTCCTGGTGGCTGGATGGCCATGGCTGTTTCTGGTATGGGCAGCCTCCTTTCACTGGAGCCTTGGGCTGATAAGATAGAAATGAGGGCTCTAGTTATCAGCTGCTGTGGTGTATTTTTCTTTCCATCCATGAGAAGAAAGGCAAGGGCCTTCCCAAGGAGGCAAATCAGAAAGGGAAGCTATGAAAACATCTTCCTGGTGACAAAGTCACTGAAGGAAGCCTGAGCAGGCCACTAGCACTCCATTTGAAGAAGCATTAATGATCCAGGGACAAGAACCCCATTACCTTTCTAGCGAAGACATGCTGGCTGAAACATGAAAAGGGCCTGAAACCTGTGACAGAAAATAAAGTTAAAGAGAGTTTCAGTGTCAGATGTGGCTGTGGTAGTGCTCACAGCATCTGTGGTACAGGGCGGTTGTGTTCCCTGTGCTCCGTCACTTCAGGACACCATAAGATGTGGGCTCTGTTAGGTACAGGCTACCTTCCACTCAGTTGAGCCCATGTAGAGCAGGGAGTCATCCATTCTGGGTGTGAAGTTGAGACTCAAACTATGCTTGGTCTCGGGACCAGCAGTTAGTGTAATGGCTATGTCGCTGGACTCCCATGTAGTTGACTGCGGTTCGAGTCCCGGACCTGGTGGCTTAAACTCACATTGGGCGCGTGTGCATGCGTGCCCAAGATCCAGAGAGGAGAATGGAGGAGAAGGGATTGCGGCGTGGCCATCCCCCCTGGAGGGTGATTTCTCGCTTTCTGTCTCTCTGTCTCTCTGTCTGGCGAGCG
>NW_006159672.1:2527406-2562045 GCF_000334495.1 Tupaia belangeri chinensis | reverse complement strand
GGGGAGGCCACTCCCCCTAAAAAAAAAAAAAAAAAAAAAAAAAAAAAGACATGCTTGGTCTCCATTTTGTCAGTGAACATATGGTGAGAAGGAAAGTTAGGAAAGCTCCAGCAAAGGCTATGGCTTTTTTGGTTGCTAGGAGGGAAACCAGCTTTGGCCTTTAAAGCTAAAAGGGAATTTTCTGGCAGGACTTGAGAGTCTCTGGGAGCTGGCCAGAAAGTTGGAGAATAAAGCTGGACACAGGCAGGAACTGGGACTCTCCCATGCTCTAGAAACAGGAAGCAAGAAGATATATTCTTTCAGCAGGGACCCTCAGATAGGGTGCAGATGCCGCTGTCTTCAAGAGAAAACTCCACAGCCTCTATTTTCAGATTTCTGGAGAAGGTTTGACTTCATCCAGTGGGAAGCGGGTGATGTTGCTAACGGAAGTCCCAGTGCCACTGGGAAGGATGTGGAAGGCTGGCAGCCAAAAGCCCCAAATGTCTACCCAGCTCGTCTTTGAAATGATTTTCTTTCAGGTCCCTCTGGAAGGGATTATTTTTCCAGGGGCTCTTTGTTGTTGTATTTTTTCCCCTTTCTTTTTGCTTCAGACTCGCAGTAGGGATGGCCTTAGATCCGGAGTGACTCCTCATAAAGTACCAGAACAAAGCCATAGCCGCCACAGCACACTCTGCAGTTCCAGCAGTTCCTTGGAGCTGGCGGTGGTTCAGGCCAGTGCTCAGCTGCTCAAAGAACCCCACACTGGTGAAGTGCTGTGGCCTCTGGTGCTCAAGGGGATGCCTGCCCTCTGTACTTTGCCATGACCATGCCAATTTTGCTACAGAAAACTGGCCTTGGCCTGGGGAACAAGCCAGGGCAGGCCCACATAGCTTCTTGTCTGGTAAAACACCCATAGGCTGGAACTTTCTTGGAAGATCAACTTACACTCCTTGCTAATTTTCATCATCATTTCCCATATTGAAAGAGCCAAATATGCCAGGAGGAGCTATGTGACGTTGGGTGAGTGTTCTGGCTTTCTCTATTTCCTCCTCTGTAAAATGAAGACTCTTAAAGGGGATAGACAGGTGTGTTTCATTGACTCTCACTCTTTTTTCCCCATCCCTTTGCACATGCACTGTGGATAGAGGGATGGGTTGAAGGAAGTAGAAATCTAAGGGATTATCAGGCAATCTAGTTCCACGGGAGGAAAATGTAAAACTTTGTTTTTAAGCAAAGCCAAGTATCGTTTAACTCCAACCAGTGATTCAGCAGTAGGACATCTTCTAGCACATTTTCTCGGGTTCCAGATTAAAACAAATAGGCCCAATTTGTCATAAATCATCATTCCATCCAAAATCCATCTGAGAGGATTTTGTGCATGTCAACAGATTATGAAACACGGCAGATCTTAAATCACTGGCCTCTATTTGAACTTACAAATATTTTAATTTAAAAAATATTGAAACCAGTAACTTTCAGAAGTGACGTTACAACGGTTTGACGAGATGGAGGAGTCGCCGAACTGGACAAATATTTTCCTAATGGTTTTGCTTTTTTTTATTCCTTTAAATATCAAGTAATAATGTTTTTAATGTTTTTGTAAACATGAGATGTTTTAATGCTTGAAAAATTGTATCTCATAAATAAACTTTATTATCTGTCAAAAAGGATGAAAATATAACTTTACATTTCTGTTTTAAAGTAATTTTAGTGCCTATTAGCTATAAAGTAACAGTTATATATAATTTAGAGTATGTAGTCACTCGAAACAACTTGACATTTTCACACAAACACAGAACCGTAATAATAGTCTTGGGATTTCATTGGAAGTATGCACCACTACAGGATATTAAAATAACTTATGGTGCACTGTAATTCTTGTTTTGTATTTGTCCAAGTAGTTGTGAAGCAGGCTATAAAGTAGTAAAATAAAAACCTAAGCTCCAACTCTAGCTAAGCTGTATTCTTAAAGTTATAGTCGTCTTTTTGTATTAAGTGTGATTAACCTAGCTGACATTTCTCAGTGTCATCTTTAACTTTTTCTTCCTTATTAATATTTTCTGTTTCAGTGGCAAATTATATTTATCTTAGCTGATTATTTGAGACACTGTAATTGCTTCTCAAAGATAAAATGCTGATTTCGTGCAGTAGTGATTCTGCTCTTCATGGATCAAGAGTAAATTACTTGTTGCTTTGTTCATAAAAAAAAAACTCTTTGGCTACAACAAACAAGTTAACAAACAAAAGGTGAACTCTTAACGTTGGTTTTGTCTATTGTTTTAACTTGAGTATATAAATGAGATGCATTAGGTAGTTGAGTAGTGAGAGGCTGCAAATGCTTAGCAAACTGAAATGTATCCATGGGGTGTGTGTGAATGAAATGGAGCATTAAGTATTTCACTGGTCTGAAGAACAGAAAATTTGGACACCGGCTCGTTTAAAGTATATGTTTGAGGGATCTCTGAGAGAGTGTTTTGTGAATATTGTAAACCAGATGCAAAGACAATATTTAACCTACTTAAGAGAAAAAATCATTTCCCGCATCATTTATAGAACTGACACATAATTATGCTTGCCTCATTAAAGCATGCCCAACATTATCCTCTTTCTGGCAATGCATATCACTGTATGCCCTTGAATAGAATGAAAAGGCATTTCTTTAAAATACTCCTTAATTGTACTTCTGCATTAATTTTCATTGGCCTTTTGCCCATTGGTAAGGTCTCAGTATCATTTGAATGGAACATCAACATAATAAATGAAAATTCATCCACAATAACTAACTCTATACTTGAATATTATTCCTGGGAGAAAAGTCAAAGAAAAAATAATTTTTGTGTGGTTAAAGATGGGCACCATTTATAATCTACATATTGCAATTAAAACCACTCAAGGATTTGACTTCCGTTAATTTTAATTGAAGTGGTATGTGGGTAGGGATTAGGTGAGTGCGCAGATGTGCACAAAAATTAATATGAACCTGGAGAAATGTCTCTTTGCCATAAAAGGACTGACCAAATGTTCACAGATGGAATTTGAGAGGACCCTTATTGAATAAACCAGTAGGGCTCATTTGGGTCATTTCTGTAGCAATTCCATGTACTTTATATTAGGAAAGGCTTGCTCCTTTCTTTTCCTTTATAAAGTATTCTCACTTCTGATTATTTAATGTCTTTAATTTGCATTAGTGCATCCAAATAAAAATATAAACAAATTAGCCTCATAAATGTACTTTATAGGTGATGGTTTAAGGAGGTCAACAATTCTCAGCTAATAGATATTAATTAGGAATATTAACCACAGGCAATCTCTAGTGTCAGCTGAGATGGTAGAGACCAAAGTAAAACAGAAAAGAAAGGCACACAGTTTGTGGAAATTGGTAGGGCTTTAAAAATGAAAGAAAGAATGAAGAGTTTGGAACTGTGAGACAAGAAAGCTCTGAAAAAATACAGGCACGTAACTAGTTCTTTCTGGTATGCTGAAAATACCAGCAAACTAGTACGATAACTCACAACAGATGTGAAAAAGGAACTTTTTGAGCATACAACTTTGTATATTGTGTTTTTTTTATTTGAACTCAAAATTTTAATACCTTTAAATAAATTGTAAAGAAGTGATGTAATTAAAAAACACACTACCTTAAAAAAAAAAGAAAAAAAACACACTACCTTAAATGTCATTCATTCACAATTCAACAGCACAATATTTTCATTTTCTACAGGATTTCACATTAAAAAAGGCAAAACTGAACATTATAATAAAATTCTGCATTAGCCAATATGAAATTATTTTGATTTCTTAATGGCTCTGATAAAATTTTTTTTTTTTTTTTTGAGAGGTTTTCGCTACAGGGCGTGTGCACTCGCCAGACAGAGACAGACATAGAGACAGAAAGCGAGAAATCACCCCCCAGGGGGGATGGTCACGCCGCAATCCCTTCTCCTCCATTCTCCTCTCGGGATCTTGGGCATGCACGCACACACGCCCGGCGTGAGTTTTAAGCCACCGGGTCCGGGACGCAAACCGCGGTTGACTACGTGGGAATCCAGCGACATAGCCATTACGCTAACTGCTGGTTCCATCTGATAAAATTTTGAAGATAGGAAAATACAATGTTAAATAAAAACCTAATAAGAATATAAATAGCTTTTCCTAGGGAGATCCACTTTTATATCTCCCTTTCTTTACTGTCTGTAATTAATTCATAAAGCAGATGAAACTGACTGCAGAGAGTTCTTTGTATAGATGAACTCCCCAGACCAGTGCTTGGAATGATACCAGACTTTGGATGGAGACTTTGAGATCTACCCTTTCCTCCTACCTTGTGACTCTTCTGCCTTTGTCACTTGAAGGGTCCATTCAACCCACTAGCAGGTAGCTTTACTTTAAAGAGATAATCTATGTTGTCTTAAGTTTTTAGAACATTTCCAACTCAACTCTTAGCTGAACTGAAAGGGCATGTTCATATGCAGAGAGAACAATATTGTCTAACAATAAAATTAAAACTATATCTCTCTGGTCACTGAGTCTGTGCTGTAGGCTTGGCTACAGGGAGAAGGTTGTGGCTTTAAATTTCAGTAACGTAAGACTTTGGAATAAGCTCTTTAACTTCCCGGCCAATGCTCAGGCTGTTGGACTGACTAATTAACTTATCTGTTAAGATTACATTTCTCATCCTGAAACATAGACAGTTCTAACAAATCTAGATGTACTTGGCATAATTATAAAGAGTTTCAAATCTCTTTTATGAATTTCACAAATCTTCCAAATTCTCAAGTTAAAATATTATTAACTTAGACACAGGGGTCTGAGTTGGTAGATTTGACATTGGTAAAGAGGATGAATTGAATTCCAAAGGGATCACAGAAGTAAAAAAAAAAAAATCCAAAAACGATTCATCATTTCTACCCATATATTTTACTAATTGGATGAATGTGTTAATTTGATTTTTTTCCCCTGAAATTCTATCATATAAAAATGATTTGATAGAGACTTTCTTAACTTTTCTGCCATCTGCCAAGACTTGGGTGGTCCTCATTTTTGTAACTCCAGAAAATGAACAAGCCAGATTATTTCAGGCAAATAATGAATTCTAGTTCCAGGTCAAGTGAGATGAAGATTTATAAAAAACTCAGTTCACTATAATACGCAACTTAAACATTTTTTAAGAGCTATAGTTCTTGGTACTTTCTTCTGCATGGTTGATGATGTTCATCATGTTGTTCATAATTTTTCTGTTGCAATGATTTCCCTTTATGTCAAGATATATCAGACTATGAGTGAGAGTAAGACTAGCAATAACTTTTAATATGATCTTGGTTTTTTTTTTTTTGGAGAGGTTTTCACTATAGGGCACGTGCGCTCGCTAGACAGACAGAGAGAGACATAGAGACAGAAAGCGAGAAATCACTCCCCAGGAGGGATGGTCATGCTGCAATCCCTTCTCCTCCATTCTCCTCTCGGGATCTTGGGCATGCACGCACACGCGCCCAGCGTGAGTTTTAAGCCACTGGGTCCAGGACGTGAACCGTGGTTGACTATGTGGGAGTCCAGCGACATAGCCATTATACTAACTGCTGGTTCTCCAATATGATCTTGTTTTTATAAACACATCATAACATTAATAAACTTCAGTCATTGTATAATTGATAACTTCTCTGTAGTTGCCTTCCCTATCTAACATAGTAGGTTGCTGTGACACCAGGTAGAGACCAGAGACATGCAATCAAGGGTTAGTGACAGCCAACCATAGGTCTGAGAGATGTACTCAAATTCTCTTTAGTTTTCACCCAAATTCTGCATGGGAGGTAATAGTATTTTTACTTCTTGATTAGGATATTAAGAACAGAAAGAGTCCCCTTTATGTGAATAATCTGACTTGTTCCTCATTGTCTCTGATCTGAAAATCTAGACAAAGCAACTATTCTTAGACTTAGCACCAGTTCCTAGTAGAGTTGTGCATTTTCTTTACTCAGGAAATCGGAGAATCATGTAAGTATATACTATTAAACCTTTCTACTTACTTTTTGACTTTTGGAATCTTAGAGTTAAATTTGTTGCTCAAGAATGTGCAACAGTTGACATAAAATAGGTTGAACTGCAGTAACAAACAGTCCCTAAATCTCAGAGACTTAAAACAACTAGCATATATTTCTTGCTTATGCTGAATGTCTAAGTGAGATTGACCAGGACCCAGACTGACAAATCAGCTCCTATTTGGAACACTGTCAACTTCCCTGAAAGAGGGGAAGATAGACTATTTTGAAACACAAACTCACTCTTAGCACTTTTGTTCATATCTCATTGGCCAAGGTAAGTCATGTGACCCCATTTAACTTAAAAGAAAGATAAATGCAATTATACTCTGTGCCTGGTAGATTAGAGTGAAGATGAGGACTTGTGAACAACCGTAATGTCTATGACAGGTAGAAAAGATCTTGCCTCTGCTTCCTGGTAGAATAATCTCTCCCTCTCTCACTGAGCCTCAGATATCTACTTTAAATCTTTAGAATAAATGGTTATTCTATCTTGCATTAGATGTTATAATTGTTTGAAATTGTGCTACATAAAGTATTAATTATAAAGGGTGTTTAAAAAGTTTATGAAAAATACATCTCATGAAATAACTGCATGTATTTCAAAACATTTTGCACCAAAATAAACTCAGACCTTAATTCCATTTTTCCACAAACATTTTGAAATTCTCTTATGTTACTAAACAGAATGCTAATTAAATTAAAACATTTATTAATTCATTCTCACTTTAGGACAACTCTTCCTTCATTTCTGTAAATTGTAGTCCTCTAATTTTCTGTAGCTTATTCCCCATTTCATCTCCTTGTTAATGCTGTTTCACTTAATTTCAGCTCATAAGGCTTGGTAGGATGATAATCTTCTGGTTATATAGCTGTTGACCTCAGGAAAGATGGAGAGATGTCCAGACACACCATCTGTGTTGAGAGCAGTGAAAGAAGGTTGTGGAGTATGGGAGGGAAATATTAGGACTGAGGAGAGCAATGGGTGGCAACTCACTAAGGCCATCCTGGGGTCAATGTGTGTTTTATAGCCGGCAATGTTGTAGACTTGCAGTGGTGTGCAGAATATTACAAAACCTTTCACCATAGCAAGACCTTAATTCCATTTTTCCACAAACATTTTGAAATTCTCTTATGTTACTAAACAGAATGCTAATTAAATTAAAACATTTATTAATTCATTCTCACTTTAGGACAACTCTTCCTTCATTTCTGTAAATTGTAGTCCTCTAATTTTCTGTAGCTTATTCCCCATTTCATCTCCTTGTTAATGCTGTTTCACTTAATTTCAGCTCATAAGGCTTGGTAGGATGATAATCTTCTGGTTATATAGCTGTTGACCTCAGGAAAGATGGAGAGATGTCCAGACACACCATCTGTGTTGAGAGCAGTGAAAGAAGGTTGTGGAGTATGGGAGGGAAATATTAGGACTGAGGAGAGCAATGGGTGGCAACTCACTAAGGCCATCCTGGGGTCAATGTGTGTTTTATAGCCGGCAATGTTGTAGACTTGCAGTGGTGTGCAGAATATTACAAAACCTTTCACCATAGCAGTTTTGGAGAAGAAACTGGAAGTAGAGAGGGCAGTTAGGGCTTTCTTTTTTCTTTGTAGTGTTCTTCCAGTACCTTCATCACAATACTTTGTGATAACATACTCTAGAATCTAAAACACTATTTGCATTTTTTCCTTTCTCTCTCTTTATTGCCTTCCCTAAATAGGTTCTAAGTGTCCTGAGGACAGGCACACCATCCCATTGCTATCCCAACAATAACTAACCTGCAGCCTGGCATGAGACATTCATTACCTGTTGAATAAGTACTGCCTGTCTTCCTTCCTGTGTTTTTCTTTGATCTCATTACAAATGTGCTGTGCTTATACATGTCAGAATCATGCACTCTTGATGCTGGGACACAACTTATTACAGGGTGCTCCATCTATAAGTAATAGTCCCCACCATCAGCATCTCGGCTAACTGGGCTTTTTTGCTACCCTACGTGAAATTCAAAAAGGAAGTGCTGCAGCTTTGGCAAACTCACACGGCCATTCTATTTGTCTTGCTTGACATATAGAGATGAAGGATGGTTCAGAAGAAGAAATGACCTGTGTAAAACTCCTAGAGACAATGAAAAACCTCACACACTCAAGAAAATAAAGATAATTGTTTTCACACAAATGATGTGTACATTGAACGTGATAACAAAATGCAGAGGGAGGAAGCAATGTTCCAGGAACCATCTGGTTAGCTAGAATCCCAGCAACTCCACTTACAAGCTGGGTGACATGGGATAAATTACTCAACCCTCTGTGCTTCAATGTTTACCGTTTTAGAATGAGAAACATACATAGACGCTCCTCACAGTGTCCAGGCTAGAGTGAGCATTTGCTCAATTCTTTTCCTTTTTCTTTTTTTGGAGAGGTTGTTGTGACAGGGCGCATGCACTTGCCAGAAAGACAGAGAGAGAGACAGAGAGACCGAAAGCGAGAAATCACTCCCTATGGGGGATAGCCACACCACAATCCCTTCTCCTCTATTCTCCTCTCTGGATCTTGGGCACGCACTCACACGCGCCCAGCGTGAGTTTAAGCTGCCGGGTCTGGAACTCAAATTGGGGTCGACTACATGGGAGTTCAGTGACATAGCCATTATGCTAACTGCTGGTCCTGCATTTGCTCAATCCTTAGCTGTTGGTTTTACTGTGTAGCAAACCCAGTTTTGCAATTATGGATTCATATAAAAATGGGCTTTGGCAACTAAGTGGAAGGTTGAGCATTTGTTTTTCAAGAATGCAGGCCACACAAAGTATTATTCTCTGAAAGGCTTTCAACTGGCTTACATTTCCCATGATTGTGTTTAGGTTAAGGTACATTTGAAAACTTGATAAAAATTATCACAAAAATTAAAAATTTTTTAGAGGTTTTTGCTATAGTGTGCATGTGCTTGCCAGAAAGACAGAGAGAGACAGAGACAGAAAATGAGAATTCACCCCCCAGGGGGATGGCCATGCTACAACCCCTTCTCCTCCATTCTCCTTTTGGGATCTTGGGCACAGATGCATATGTGCCCGGCGTGAGTTTAAGCCACTGGCCCGGGACTTGAATCACGGTCGACTACATGGGAATCCAGTGACATAGCCATTATGCCAACTGCTGGTCCCAAAATGTATTATTCTCTATATCCAAACGTAAACCATGTTCACTGTAAAACTTTTGAAAGACAAAGAGAAGGCAATAACCTTAATTTGGGATATACTATGAATGGTTCGGTCATGTCCTCCTAGTCTCTTTTTAAGGGTTGTTGTCAAGACTTAAATCATGTTTTTTGTTCTATTTTGTGATCTGCCATTTTATTAGGCAATAAGTTTTGACCATTTTCCCATATCAGTGGACATTCTTAACAGGATATTCTAAAAGACAGAATAGATACTAGTCTATCAGAGAGAAGTGACAAAATTAATTTAACTAGCCCCTATTGGACATTTAGGTCATTTAAAATTTTCTCCATTATAAATAACATTGTGATGAAGACAAGGTACATAATTATTTGCAATTGCTTTTGCCTGTTCCCTTAGGAAGAATTCTTAGAAGTGGAATTCCCTGTTCAAAGGTTGTGCCCAATTTAAAACATTTTAGAAAATTGCACTTCTGAAAGATTACCTATAAAATAATACTATCAGTAGTGCATGAAAGTGCCCATGTCCCCTGTTCCTCACCCACACTGGGCATTTTGTGTTCTTTAATTTTTGTACATTTGATGTCATAGAAACAATGCTTTGTTGTTATTTCAATTTGCATTTCTTTGATTATCAAGGGAAAGAACTTTATATTACCACACATGATTGGTTATTGGGCGTACTCCTCTTGTGAATTGTTTGTTTCTGGCCTTGGCCTATTTATCTATTGGGATATTTATTTTTCTCTTATTAATTTATGAGTGTTTCATAGATTAATGATATATTTTTATGTATCTTGCCAGTTTTCCTCACTTTTTTATTTATTACTTGTATTTAAAATCTGTGTTTAAAAATTATCACTGCTTTTTATAGTATTCTTTTGTTTATGTGTTCATAACACTTCATTTTCTTGTAAATCAGATATTTATTTATATTTATGTATTCTTTTATGGTTTTAATTTTTAGTTTTTACTTGAAAAAAATCCATCAGAAATTAATTTTAATGTTTTTTGAGAAAGGGGATTTGACTTAATTTTTTCTAATTAGTTACTTGTATTTAAGTCATTTATTGTGTTAGACTTTATCCTTTGTTTTGAAATATATATTCACCATACTAAATTTTTACATGATCCCGTGAAGTGTCCTTGCCCACTGATCAGTTAATGATCTAGTGATTCGCTATTTTAGCTCTTGTATCTTTATAGTTTATTTTACCATCTGGGAATACTAGTCCACCTTACTTTTATTCCAACATTTTCTGAGTGTTTTCCCATATTTTTGTCCTAGGTTAATTTTAGAACAAATTTTATAAGAGGAAAATATCCCATTTGGGGTACAAATATAATAAAATTAAACCTATAAAGTATTTTTGAATATTTATTTGACACATAATCATATTTATGTTATTCATTTTTCCTGTTAACATAATATGACTCTTGACGTTGCTTAAGTCTTTTTCGGCACTCAATAAATTTTACATTTGACTGTAAATATTTTTGTTAAAATCATTCTTTGTTATTCTATATTTTATTGTTTCTATTGTGAATGTAGTTTTTAAAGCTATAGTGTCTATATTTTTATTGTTTCTTTATAAGAAAATATATTAATTGTCTATATTTATTTTTATCTCAACATCTCTAGCCTATATATATATATATTTTTTTTTTTGGAGAGGTTTTCGCTATAGGGCGTGTGCGCTTGCGAGACAGACAGAGAGAGACATAGAGACAGAAAGCGAGAAATCACTCCCCAGGGGGGATGGTCACACCGCAATCCCTTCTCCTCCATTCTCCTCTTGGGATCTTGGGCACGCATGCACACACGCCCGGCGTGAGTTTTAAGCCACCGGGTCCGGGACGTGAACCGCGGTCGACTATGTGGGAGTTCAGCGACATAACCATTACGCTAACTGCTGGTTCCCTAGCCTATATATTTATTTAGTTGTAATAGTTACATAGTTCATTACTTTGTTAAGTCAGAAAACTCATGATTCTTTTGTCTCATATTTTCTGACATATGAGTTATTTCTATTTTTTCTGGACTTATTGAATTGGCTAAAAGTATTTCTGGGTATTTCTTTTTTATTAACTCTTTTGTGATTTTATCATTAAGTATATGTTTATTGTGTCAAGGAAATTTCTTTTTATTTCTTTGTTAGCCAATACATTTTAAAGACATTTATTAAAGTCAATAGATTTTATTGATCTATTGATATGATTAACTATATTGCCTGACTTTTTGAGACTTAAACCATCCTTGCCTTCTGGAATAACTGCTATTTTAAAATTTCATTTAGATATTAAAAATTATTATAGAATTCTACATGAAATGATCTCTTATATTATTATTTGTGCTGTCTACTTTCTCTAAAAGTCATGTATTTGTGTTTTTCCTATTTTAAGTGCTTTATATGTTTAGTTTTTGTTATTCAATTAAAACAAATAAAGCAGTTTAAAGTTCTCTGAAGAAAGAGATGCTTATTTTACTCCCTCACCATTTTCCTATTCTTCCCCTTATGTAATCAAATAATCGATGTCATTTAATTGTTTCATTTGCAACCTAATCTGTCTGTCTGTCTATCTACCTACCTACTTATCTGTCCATACATACAAATTTTGACTTTGATTTTATTTTGTCTTATAATAATTAAATCATACTACAACTTGATGTTTTTAAACTTGCAATGCATGGTGATTATCCTCTGGACCAATACATAATGTAAAACATATTGTTTAAAAGAACTGTTTGTGCCAGAGGTGGCATGGCAGGTAAAGTGACTGGATCCCACATGGCTAACTGCATAGTTTGAGCTCTGACCTGGTAGCTTGAAAAATATGCTGTGTGTTTGCCCCAAATCCAGAAAGCAGGAAGAAACAGACTAGAAGGGATTACACGATTACACTGTAGCCATCCCCCATGTGTGTGTGTGGGGGTGCCTTTTCACTTTCCCTCTCTCTCTCTCTCTCTCTTTTTTTTTTTCCCTGTCTTCTTCTGGTGAGTGCCCAGGCTCTCTGACAAATTTAAAAGAGAACCAAAAAGGACCATTTAATATTCTGTAGTGTTTTGTTATAGGATAGTTAATTTAGGCATTTCTGTATTGATGGTTGTTTCTAGGTTTTTTATTTTCAAACAATGCTGCACAATTATGCAATTATGTAGATGAATATGCATGTTGCCAGTTTTATTGTATAGGGTAAATTTCCAGAGCTAAAAATGTCTGGTTAAAAGGAAATGTAAATTTAACATTTTATAGATAATGCTAATTTGATTTCTGGAAAGTTCTTAATGATTTGTTCTCCCATCTGTGTTGCATAAGAACATCCTTTTCTTAATGTTTTTTTTCTGGTACCAAGTGTTACTGACATTCATAATTTGTGCCAGTGTGGATTGAGAAGAGTGGAATTTCTCCATTGCTTCAATTTATATCACCTTGACCACATATTTACTAGTTATTTGATTTTCTCTTCTATTAATTGTCAACTTAGATGCTAGTCCATTTTCTACTTGTTCTTCACTCTTCTGCTTATAAATCTGTAGAAATTCTTAGTGTATTAGGGATTGATATCTGTTTATCATGTGGGAAGTCAAACAGGTTATTGACTGCCTCTTTATTTTGCTTGTGGTATCATATGGCATACAGCTTTAAAAATATTTACAAAGTGAGGAATCTCTCTCTCCCTTTTCCTTTATGGCTATGGGTTTTATGTAAGAAAGTTTTTCCAACTTCACTGCTATGTGAATATTACCTTAAGATTTAGTGTAATATTTGGTACATTGAAAATGTGTCATACATTGGTTTATTTATTTATTATTAAGTAAAACTGGCCAAACTGACCTACCTACCTCATATAATTTTTGTTTAAATTGTAGATGCATTGCAACTTTAAAAAAATTAAAAATGATTCTAACGAAGAGCTAGATTTTAGTTTTATCACAGATTTCTCTGTATTTTAACTCATCAAATTTGATTTATTTATTATACTAGGCATTTACTCTTATTTCCCCTTGTTTCTAAGTAAAAGATGACTTAGTTCCTTGGTTTTTATTTATTTTTGTTTAACAATTAGGTATTAGGCTAATGAGTTGCCCTCAGAATTGCTTCACCAATGAAAAATAAGCTAAGTCCTATTTTTAGGTCATGACTTTTTTTCCCTCTGACATCTTTAGATGCTGCTCCATGGTCTGGCATTTCATGTTTCAAAGGATGAATGTGAAGCCATCGTTCATTATTTTCTTGTGTAGATAAACTCTGGGTTATCTTGTGGGCTGCAGGGTGTGCTCTCTTCCTTTTCCTTGCAATTTTTCATCACTTGCTAGAGAATATATAAATAAGCCTTTCATCTGTGAATTCTACATGAAACGCTGTGAACTTTCTCAATCAGCAAGCCCAGATCACTGTTGTTGTTTTACTTAGAGAGTAACATGTTTGATAATTGCTTCTGTTCTTTTGGAGATCTCGTCTAGACTACCAGTTTATTATTATATGTTTGGGCTGTTATCTGTCTTCTTTTCTCAAGTTCATTTCTTTCATCATTTTCTTTGTATTTTTCCTCACTCAAAAATGGATCTCAAACTTGTGTGCCATGATTACAGTTACATTTTTCATTGTTCATTGCCTACAATGTGGGTTTGAAGTCTGTTATTGCATTTTTAATCTTTTTTTGTATTTCTTTTTCTCTCCCTCTCTCTCTTTTTTTCTTTTTTGACAGAGAAGAGAGTGAGAACATGGAGGGAAGAGTGAGACGGAGAAAGAGAGGGGGCGAAAGAATCATATTCTGAAAATAGTTTACTTTTTCCATGAATAAGAGACAGAGAGAGAGAATGTGTGAGAGACAGAGAGACAGCACTCCCAACAGGGATTTGATGCTACAATCTACTCCCAGCTTCAGCCAGCCCCAGATCATGGGCATTCATAGGCCTGGAGCACTTAGGGAGGTCTCTGGACATGAACTTACCCACATGGATCAGCCTCTCAGAGTCTTGTGTTATTGGCAAGCCACTATGTGGCCCTGAGAGAAAAATTTAAAAAGAAATATTTGCCAGAGGACACATATGCTTGTCAGGGTAAAACGGAAAGAAGTGAGAAAGCACCCACCTCTTCCTTAATGGGGGATGGCCACACTGTAATACTTTTTTCATGTCTCCCTCCTTTCGGGATTTTGGGCGCATATATGCCAAGTGTGTTTTTCAAGCCTCTGAGTCTGGGACTCAAACAGCTCTATCAGCCAAGTGGGATCCAGCTACTTTAACCACCACACCATCAGCTGACTTGAGAGGCATTTTGACAGGGTCTCGCCATGACACAATCCTTTTGTCCCAGGGTTTCAGCTGTTGAGGAACAGAGACATTTGCCATGATTTCTGGCCTACCTCATTTGTCACAGAAACAGAACTCAAGTTTCCCGTTTGGCTCCTGCCACCATTCAGCTGTGCCCTCCTTCCTGTGCCACCGTGGCTGGGCCCATACTACTTTAACTCATTTTTCTCTTTCTGTTCATCTATCTCCTCTTTTTGTCGTCTTGTTTGTTCATTTTGCTTCTTTTGATTTCCTGTCTTTTCTCATTGAAGATAGCTTTTTCAACTGGAGTATGCGTGCATTCTAGGATTTTACTTTTAATTTCTGTTGCAGTTCATAAAAGAATGCACTTTCTCTGAGGTAAGGACAATACTCAAGTTGTCTTACTGTATTGTGGTTTTGAAATTGCCTCATGTTGTATTTTTCTTATTTCTTATTTAATAAAAATATTATAAAGGGAGAAAGAAAGAACTTGCTTGGCTCAATATTTCAGTTGCTCTGAAAGTGAGCTGAATCAGATACCTTTATTCACTGGTAGAGGAAAGGAAGTTGCTGGGCCCAGGGCTCAAAGTTTACCTACTAGGAGACACCATCTAGCATACTGCTGTCTACTTCTCCATTCACCATGTTCCTGTGTAGTGTGCTAAATGGACAAGCAATTCTGGAAGCTTGATTCTAGCTTTCATTGCTATCAGTGTTCTTCCTGCTTCTGACTCTGGGTTTTACAGAGCAGGATACCATGTGTGTCATAGGTCCCATTACTTGTCCTTGTCCTGTCTTTTTCTGAGAGTTTCTGTCTTTTAACTGATAGCAAACAGATGTCTGGCCTCCTCATGTGTGTGGCTAAAGTAGATGGTAGGCTCGTACCAGATTTCTTTGTGAAGTGACTATTATGAATCACAACCTGAGTCTGTCATGAGACAACGCCTGGAAAAATGGGATGCTGATTGTTTATTTTTAAAATAGACTTTTCTTTGCCCTGTATTTTGTGGATATTTTTCCCAAATTTTGCCACAGAGCTCTTAATTAATCCCAATTTTTAGTAGCTCTACCATGATTTTAGTATTTTTAGAGTTACCTTGTAAGTATCTTCATAGGTATTAATTATTTATTTAACAAGCACTTTTTGGGAACTCCTTGTGTGCTAGTTTGTAAGAAAATAATTTTTTTTTTTTTTACTTTTTTTTTTTTTTTTTGAGAGATTTTCACTGTAGGGCGCGTTTTTGTGTTTGTTTTTAAAAAAAAAATTTTTTTTTTTTTTTCTTTTTTTTTTTTTTTTTTGAGAGATTTTCACTGTAGGGCGCGTGCGCTCGCCAGACAGACAGAGAGAGACATAGAGACAGAAAGCGAGAAATCACCCCCCAGGGGGGATGGTCACGCCGCAATCCCTTCTCCTCCATTCTCCTCTCGGGATCTTGGGCACGCACGTACACGCGCCCGGCGTGAGTTTTAAGCCACCGGGTCCGGGACACGAACCGCGGTCGACTACGTGGGAGTCCAGCGACATAGCCATTACGCTAACTGCTGGTTCCCAAGAAAATAATTTTTAAAGACAAGATTAACGATCAATACAGGCTACATTAGGGTTGTTACCTAGGTGCCATTTTAAATCAGAAGAATGAAATGGTATTTGAAACATCTTATACATTACTATAGTAGGTACAAAATATTTCTTCTCTTCTCTACTACTCTACACCTTTCGTCTTACTATGAGGAAGGTAGGCTTTGCATTCCCTTTGTATGCTCCTAGTGTAGGGGATGCCCAGAGGATGATGTCAGCATTGGCCAATGTGCAGGTGTCCAGGGACAGATTCTAATTCCAGTAACTGGTGATTTTTCCACTGGTAGTAGGAAACCTTTGATATGATCACGTAAAATTGGTCAATAAATCTAAAATCTTTGTGAAAAATAGCAAAAATTTCATGAATTCTTTAGGACCTAAAAGGGAGAGAACGAATCAAATAATTCTGTTTTTTAACATCAAAAAGTTTCAGGACAACAAAGCTCAGACTTAGTTTTGTCTAACTAATGGTTGAGTAATGGAGTGGGTAAGTGTTGGGAGTAGAAAAATAAGCAGGCCGATTGTCAGTTGAAATACGATAAGAGAAACCATGTTTTTAAAGATATGGTGTTGTAGTTCTTAAAGGCAGCAGTTAGATAAAGAAAAGGATGGAAGCAAGACCAGTTCCCTTTGGGATTCCCGATGACAACGTAACAGATGACTCCAGATGACAATGTAAGAGGGGGAATGGAAAGAAATTATATTAACAAACTGTTGTTGATGGTTATAATAAGATTTAAGCAACCAAATAACCGAACCTGAAAGACCAACATATTTTTCAAGATGATTTAGAAGGATCCTAACATTGAGGATGTCAAAAGCTGCAATTATGTCTGAACTCATTTCAGGAATGGCTTCCTGGCATCAGCTGCACTGAGGGTGTTATCACATGTCTTGATGAGGACATTTTAGTACATGATCAAAATTGGACTAAACTCCTCAAAACACATTATTGTCATTTAGATGCATTTTCTCCATATTGCTGTTACCAATTTGAATTAGATTTACAATGAAAAATAATTACCACTTTTTAAAAATTCAGTTTACTTAACCTATTTTTTAAAGGTTTACATCCATAGGATAGATGTGTTTGCATCTCTCCAATTAACAGCAAAAAGTAAGAAAGACTATTTAGAAAGTTTTAAAAATATTAATCTTAGATTTTAAGATTGTAAGGTATTAGAAAACAAAAAAATTTGAATCATATTTTCTGGCCATTATTTTTCCTTTTCAAAATGGATATGTGTTAAATTCATAAGCATCGGAAAGGCATATGTCTACTATTTTGTGTGCACCTTCGACGATATCAGTAGTTTGAGAGATTACTTTGTTCCTGTTAGAGATAATGCTTTGCTTTCTAAATAGCCGTTGTCACCAGCCTTGAAAATGACAAGAATCATGAATTCATAATATATTCTGAGGCTTCATTAAACTGTTCTAACTTATGAAATTAAATTTCTTTAAAATCCAATCTAACTTCATTGTTGAAAATTGATGATTTAACTCAGGGCTTCTCATCTTTGGCCTGACTGATATTATGGACTGGATGGTTCTTTACTGTGGGGACCTTCCTGTGCATTGTAGGATACTGAGCAGCATCTCTGGCCTCTACCCACTAGATGCCAGTAGCATCACTCCCCTTCTCAAGTCTAACAACAAAATTGTCATCAGACATTGTGTAATGTCCCCTGAAAGGACAAAACCACTGAGCTGACTCTTGGAGGCTTTCCATGGATTCTAGTACTCCTGGGCTAAGTGACCTGTCCTCTTCTTACTCCCCAGGTGAATGAAATAGTGCCCAGTGATTTGCAGTCCTACTACTGTGTGTGTATATGTGTGTTCTGGGGACTTTCCTAACACTTTTTATTGGCCTGAGTGTTTAACTATACCACTAACTTTCCTTTAGTTTAAGTGATACCTTTTTATAATTTTTACTTAATATAATTTCCAACTAAGAGAGAAGTCACATTAATAGTACAAAGGGAGGTATTTTGAAAATTGGTTATCTGTTGAATTTTCTTGATGAATTGCCTGATGCAATGCAAGTACCAGAAGAGCTTCGTTTGTAAGTGTGCACAATCTGCAGAAGCCCATTGTGCCTTATATCGCACAAGAGTTGACTTGGAAGTAACTTGACCATCGAGCTTTGCCTTTCCAGTGGTGTTTGGAAAGTCATCACTCTAGAGCCACCTTCTGTGCTGCTGAAAGAAGAGGCTGGGTGGAGGAAGCAGAAATGACAAAGTGCAGGGCAGCTTGAGCCTCCCCCTGCCCAGTTCAGAGCCCCTTGAACCTGGTGCGGTGATTGACTTCTTTGGGGGCTCAGAGCGTGGAGGAGAGAGGCCCAGCAGGAGCGCGTGCCTCACTAATTGCATTACGATTGCATGAGATATTGCAAGGTTTACTATGAACTCTTGGCTTCAGAACACAGGCTGGTGAGCTCCGGGAGCAGTTGGCAGCAGGAGAGGAAAAAACGACAATCATTTGAAGAGTCAGCACGGTGGTGGAGCCAGACCGTGCGCACTTGGCCGGGCACTCCGATTTCTGGCTGCGGAGCGAGCTCAGCGGAAGAATCGCACCGGTTAAAATGTTGGCAGGTTCCAGGAGGTATCTTCTCCTTCTTTTGTCTGGTTTTGATTGCAATAGTTTGGGAAGCTGGCAAACAGTTTGGTTTTGTTCTGAATATATTGGCCAGAAGCCTAAGCCATTTCTTTCTTTTTTTTTTTTTTAAAGCTATTTGAACGTGGACCAATCTACTAGTTCATCAAGAAAATACATCAAGCCAGAATCACAGTGAAAAATAAGTTTACAAAGCTGACTTTTGAGCTGGTTATTAGACCAGCTATTACAAATGGACAAAATAGCAGATAGGCGTTTCTCTAAAGTGCTCTAGTAACAACACTTTAGTTATTTCAGACTACATTCATGATAGCCCTTTCAAATGGCAGTCCTGGAGTTTACAAATTATACTTTAATTTCAAGTTAACCAGGAAGTTTGCTGATGATTACAAAACTTTTGTCTAGGCTGGAGAACTTCCTTTGTATTACATTTCTATATGAATGTATACAGATAAATTCCCATGCACAACCTTGGGAGAAGGGTTGTATTTTATGAGACATGCAGCGACTTACTGGTTTTTCCTACAAACCAAGTTGAAAGCTTACTTGGCCTCTGACTATGTTCCAAGGAAAAATCCAGAATGGCTGATTTTTATAAACATGAATGAACTTTTCATCTCATTTGAACATTTACTTTCTACCTTGAGACATTATTTGAATGTCAACAAATGTGCACAATGACTGTGATAAATTTAATAATGAATCTAAGGTAGCCTAATACTTAAATTATTATAAGATGAAACACCAATAGTAACTGCACCCTAAGAAAAAAGTGCAGAAACTTATTGGGTCCACGATAACATTCTTTAATTACTTTGTAGATAGAAAAATATCTTAAGATATTGTCAGTGGATCAGATGCACTCTTGTTGGTTTTACGTACATTTTGGTAAAGAGAATAAAAATTTGAACTATTCTGAAAATGAGAAATAACAAGTTAGTGAACTCTCGGGTAAGCATCAATTTTGTTAATTTATTCATTTGTTTAAAATGTTCTAATAAAAAATAATTAACATCTCACATCTCTTTAGTGATTGCTGGCCTAGATATAAAGCAGTATAGAAATAGCAATATGCAAGATTCTAAAATAGGTACTATTGGAACCAGCAGATGGCATAATGTTTACAACGCTGGACTCCCATGTAATCAACTGTGGTTTGAGTCCCACACCCGGCCGCTTAAAACCCATGCCAGGTGCATGTGCATGCGTGCACAAGATCCTGAGAGGAGAATGGAAGAGAAAAGACTGAGGCGTGACCATTCCCCAGGGATGATTTCTCGCTTTCTGTCTGTGTCTCTCCGGTGAGCACACATGCCTTACAGCAAAAATCTCTCTTTTAAAAAAAAGGTGTGCTATTAATACAAATGTTATATTACATAAAAATTATTGATTACTCTAAGTTGATTTGAACTTTACTATGTTAAAACTAGTTCCAACTGAGTTAAATACTTTTCTAGATGATCAATGCAACAAACAGTTGTGCCTCAAAAGAGACAAACTGCCAGGAAAATAATTGTCTAATGGTACTCTATGTCAATTATTTTATTTGTATTTAATTAAAAGCAGTCAAAGCAATTGGTTGAGGTGTAAAAATTCCCTTAGCTCTATAGTTTTTTAAATTGCCTTAAGAGCTTTTGTTGCCAGGTATACTGTTGGCTTTTTAAAATAGTCTGGATTCTATTTTACAAATAAACCATTGTCTGTAGTATTTCTGTTATTATTTTTTGGGGAGAAACAATTGCTTATGCTTCTCTATGATCCACTAACATGGTAATATAACCAGTATTGGAGGCAATTTTTTACATAACTAGTGATCACAAAGTGGGCTCTTCCAAGGAGCCCTTTCAGGTTGCTATCTATGGGGAGGTCCCACCGAGTCATTGCATTTTAAGAAGATAATATGAAAAAAGGAGTCAATTGAAAACCGGACAAAGTGAATGAGAAGAGAACTGAAGAATTACCTGTGCTAACCACAGGAAAGATGACCCAAGTCAGGGTATGTTAGATACTTGAATAATTTTTACCAGAGAAGAAAAATGAATAATGTTCAAATTTATTGAAAGCAACCCATTACTGTAGCACTGGAATTTTATTTCATTACCATCATTTTTTTGTTGTTATTGTTCCTTTTCATCATGTACCTCTCTTAGGCAAAAGAGAAAATTTTATGTCAGGATAAGTAATGTTATTTACTGTAACAAATATCCCCAAACTGTCAGTGGTTTAATAAGAGTTCATTTTTTCCTCAGGTCATTGAGAAAGTCAGGCTAAGAAGTCAGATAACTTAGTTGGTTAACTCTTCCAAATAACTCTTCTCCATGTAGTGACTAAGGGACCCAAAAGGCTTTGATTTTTAATAGGTCCTTTATATCATAACTGCCTTGGCATCAACTGTTGGCAGATGAGAAGGAGAATTAGGTGGGAGAAATGAGTGCATTCAGTGTGAGGGAGGTAGATGGAAAGAATGAGTGGGAAGACTCACTATTTTTAACTAGTTCGGTTTTGAAGTAAAAAATCTCATTTCTACTCACATTTCATTGACCACAACTGTTTACCTCTTTATTCCAATTAAAATTATGTTTGGAGTTTTAGAGAAGCACAGGGATAGTAGTGATCACTGACAGTCTCTGCCATTATAGTCGATTATTTAGGACTTATTTACGTTACGTGTTGTGGATCAACCACTGTGCTGTCACTTATACTGCCTTAGTTATGTCTGAGAGGTAAACATGCCACACATGAAAAAACAAATGACCAAAATATTATTGTGAATCTACCCTAAGCTGACAGAGTATTAAAAAAAACCCTACTTCATAGTGAATTGTTAAAAGCTTTTCCATTGAAATTTGGGACAAAATTAGGATGCCAACTGTCACCACTTCTATTTAACACTGTATTAAAAATATTAAATGAAAGTACATTTTCAATTTCTCTAAGGTTGTTTAAAGAATTTATCTCTTTGTGTTTGAAGAGATATTAGAAAAAGCATAAGGATTGGAAAGACAAAAATTGACATTATTCGAGGATGACATAGTGTATGTTTAGAAAGTCCTAAGAAATGTACAACTAATTAGAAGTAATAAGTGAATTTAGGGAGGTACTATCAGGGTTTTATCAATAAAAAGAAATTAGTTTTAGGCCCAACCAGGTGGTACAGTATGTAATATACTGGACTACAGTGCCAGAAGTCATGTGACTGACCTCAGGTTTGCTCCCTTGGGTTGGCCTGAACACATGCCAGGTGTGCATACAGGTGTCCAAGATCCTGAGAAGGTGAAAGACTGGAGAAAGGGATTGTGCTGTGACAAGACCCTGTTGAGGGTGCTTTGTCACTCTCTTCTCTTCCCATCTTGTGTGCATGCATGTGTCATTATGAAAATATATATATATATTATTTTTACACACCAGCACTACACACTAAAAAATAAAAATTAAAAAGTATACAATTGGTATAAGTTTTCTATCCTGGGCCAAAAATTATCACAAGTTCAGGAGCTTAAAGCAATTCACACTTATTAGCTCTCATTTTTTGTGAGTCAGGAATCTGGGCACAGTTACCGGAATCTTCTTCAAGGCTGTAATCAAAATCCTGGCCCAGACTAAGGAAAGGCTCACTTTCAATCTCACTAAGGTTGTCATCAGATTTTGTTTCTTTATGATTGTAAAATTCAGAATCAGAATTCATGGAAGCTTGCTCCTTCAAAGCCAGCAATGAGTGAGACAGACTCTAGAGTTAGTCTGCTAGTAGGATGGGAAATCATGTAATATAATGGATTCATGAGAGAGACATGCCACCCATGTTCCACACCTCGGTCATAATTTATTTGGTTAGATGCAAGTCCCTAAACCACACTCCTCATCCAGATAAGGTATATTATTTATATTAGGTTAATATTTCCACTTGAACATTTTGCCCAAAAAAGAATCCCCATACCTTGCTAACAATCTGTTATCATCAGCACAGGGAATCTTCCCGCTTTACAGGAAAAAGTGAATACTCTACCAGCTGCTTACCAAAAAATATGAGAAAAAAGAAGGAAATATTTCTCCTCCAAAGGAGCACACTAAATCTCCACTAACAGGAGACAAAATTCAGGAAATCACAGAAATGATGGAATTAGATTTCAAAATATTTATCATAACAAAAGCCAATGAAATGCAAGACAGTACAAATGAACAATCTGGGTGATGAGAAAATAATTCATGACAGGGTAAAAAATTCAAGATAGAGATAGACATCTTTAAAAAATGAAATGGAAATTCTGAAGATGAAGAATACAGATTAGGAAATAAAGATTATGCAGACAGCATCAACAACATATTAGACCATGAAGAAGAGAGTCTTGGAACTTAAAGACACAGCTTTGAAATAATTCAAACTGGGACCAGCAGATGGCATAATGGTTATGTTACTGGACTCCTGTGTAGTTGACCGTGGTTTGAGTCCTGGACCTGAAGGCTTAAAACTCACGCTGGGTGTGTGTGTATGAATGCCCAAGATTCTGAGAGGAGAATGGAGGTGGAGGAATTGTAGCATGGCTATCTACCCGGGGAGTGATTTATTGCTGTCTGTCTCTCTGTCTCTCTGTGTCTCCACCGAGTGTACATGGCCTATAGCAAAAATCTCTCAACAACAACAACAAAAAAGAGATAAAAAGAAGGAAAGAAAGAAGAAAACCCAAACTGTCAAAAAGGAAAAAATAATAATGGTTTCAAATGCAAATAACATACTAGAAATTTGAGATACCATTAAGTGACCAAATAGCCATCTAATGAGTAGAAGAGATGGAAAAAGATTCAGAAAGTTTATTTTTATATATTCTGAACAAAAAATCCCTTATCATATATTTAATTTACAAGTATTGTCTTCCATTTTATGGGTATTCTTTTCACATTCCTGATGATGTCCTCTTTATCTTCAATGAAATCCAATTTGTCTATTTTTCTTTCATTGATCATGTTTTTAAGGTCATGTCTAAGAAGCCATTACCTAAACTCATGAAGATTTACTGTAATTGTTTTTAAAGAGAATTTTATTATTTTAGGTCTTACATTTATGTCTATGGTCCATTTTGCGTTATTTTGTGTATGATGTTAGGTAGGGGATCTAGCTTCATTCTCTTACATGTGGACGTCAAGTTTACATCATATCATGTGTTGAAATTATCTGCTGATGATAACGTACGTAGTATCTTCAACTGGACTGGTGTGAAGTGTATTCATGTTGGGTAAGTTCAGTTGACTATAAATGTAAGGGTTTATTTCTGGAGTCTATTGTATTCAGTCGATCTTTGTCTTTTTGCCTGCACCAAACTGTCTTGATTCACAGTAATTTTCTACTAGGTTTTGAAATAGGAAAGTGTGAATCATACAACTTTGTTCCTCATTTTCAAGATTGTTTTGGCTATTTCGTGTCCTTCATCTTTCCATATGAATTTTATAATCAGGTTTTCAATTTCTGAAAAAAAAAAAACAGCTGGTATTTGGATAGTAATTACATTGAATATGTAAGTTTGAAAAGTACTGCCTACTTAACAATAAGTTTTCCAGTCCATAATCTGTCTTTAAGTCTTTTATTTATTCATTTAATTTTTAAATAATTATTTTAATTTTATTTATTTATCCATTTATTTTAATTTGACCAGAGAGAGAGAGACAGACAGAAAGAGAGAGAGTTAAAGTGAGAATGCAAGCCACCTGGTCCAGGGCTCAAACCATAGTTGGCCATGTGAGAGTGTCCTGCACCTTAACCACCACCCCACCTGCTGGTCCTGAGTCTTTCAATTTAATTATCTATTTATTTTTGGAGAGGTTTTTGCTATAGAACATATGTGCTCACCGAAGAGAAAGAGAGAGAGAGATAGACAGAGACAGAGAGAGGAAAAGTGCGAGGTCATTCCCCAAAGGAGAAGGCCACTCTGCAATCCCTTCTCCTCCATTCTCCTCTCAGGCTCTTGGGTATGCACGTCCACGTGCCCGGCATGAGTTTAAGCTGCTGAGTCCAGGACTTGAATCATGGTTGACTACAGGGGAGCCCAGCCACATAGCCATTACGCTGAGAGGAAAAGTCTCATTTATTATTATTATTTTTTTTAGGAAGTTTTTGCTATAGAACATATGTGCTCACCGAAGAGAAAGAGAGAGAGAGATAGACAGAGACAGTGAGAGGAAAAGTGCGAGGTCATTCCCCAAAGGAGAAGGCCACTCTGCAATCCCTTCTCCTCCATAAAAATGTATTACATCATTGTTTTATCAGTTTAAGTGTAAAAATCTTTTATTTATTTTAAAATTCAGTCCTAAGTCTTTCATTCTTTTTGATGCTATTTTAAATGGAATTGATTTTTAAATTTCACTTTTGGATTATCCAATGCTAATGGTATATGGAAATACAACTCATTTAAAAAACATATTGGTATTCTGGGACCACTAGATGGTGTAATGGTTAAGTTGCTGGACTCCCACATGGCTGACCATGGTTCACATCCCATACCCAGCAGCTTGAAACTCATGCCAGTCCTGTGTGTATGCGTGCCTAAACTCCTGAGAAGAGAATGGAGGAGAAGGGATTGTAGTGTGGCCATCTCCCTGAGGGATGATTTCTCACTTTATGTCTCTCTGTCTCTCTTTGTCTCTCTGGCAAGCACACGCATCCTATCGCAAAAATCTCTCATACCTACATGAGAGATTCTAATTCTTGGATCCTTTTTTAAATTTTTTTCCAATTTATTTATTTGAATTCATTCACTGTACATCATTACAGCATACAAAATGAGATTTTCCATCCAGAGTATACTGCGTATTGTCTCAATCGAGTACATCAACAAACTTGCTATTCTCAGCAAATGATCTTCCATTTCTTGTTTTCTGTATGTTTAGACTGAGTCCAGTTTCTGAGTTGACAGTGGCATAAGTTTAGTTGATAGCTGAACGTAGCATGTATCACTTTGACTTAGAAAATTGTCTCTTGGGGACCAGAAAGTGGTGTGGTGATTAAGGTGCTGAATTCCTACGTGGCCAACCATGGTTTGAGTCCTAGTCCTGTTTGTTTGCTTTCTTGTTTTCCTTCTTTCTGTCTTTCTCTGTCTCTGCCGAGTTCATACATCTTATAGCAAATTTTCAAAAATAAAAAATGAAATTAAATAAATAATTATTTAAAAAAAGAAAGAAAAGTATCTTTTGAGAGCATCATTACTCTTGATACCCTGCAAGGCTGTAGCTAGTACAGACAAACCAAGGGGTTGAACAACTGCCATCCTGAGTGTCTGTAAAATGGACATTTGAAATTAGAATGCCAGTCCCCTCCCACACGCTCCCCACACCCCCTCACACTCCCCCCATACACACCACACTCACACATCCCACACACACACACACATACACACACACATGCACCCCCCCCACACCCTCTCACACACACACAAAAAGGTATAAAGAGAGGGGAAGGCACACAGAGTAACTCATCCTCAGGGGGCAGGAATTATAAACCTGGTCATGTTTATACATATCCATCAGGGGCTGAGTGATCAGTCTTAGCTGTCTTAAAAGTTATGTGATTCTCAATTACTTTAAAAAAAACATAACTAGTAGGAAAAATTATTTCTTTGTGTTTTATTCAGAGACAAGAAATGTCATACCTATTTCTTAGGTGGTGTTGAATAATATGATGTTATTTTGGGAAATTTTTTATTTCACACACACACACACACACACACACACACACACACACACATGTATTTTTTTTTAATGAGTTGTTTAAATTCCAGCCCTGGTAGCACAAATGGTGGGGTGCTTCTGTATGAGGCTGGGACCATATGGGAAGCACAGGTTTGATTCCTGGCTCAAGCTAAATAGGCCAGATATGGTGGTGCACACCTGTAATACCAGATAACTGGGGGTGGGGGGTGAGGGTGGGAGGCTGGCGTATGAGAATTGTGACATGGTGAGATCCTGTCAGAAATACCACCCCTATTATTAAAAAAAAACAAAAAAAAACAGTGGTTGTTGGGCTAGCAGGTGGCATGGTGGATGGTGGTTAGGTGCTGAACTTCTACATAGCTAACTGTTGTTCAACTCTTGGCCCTGGCAGCTTGGAAATCATGCTGAGTGCATGTGCCTGTCTGCCCAAAATCCCAAGAAGAGAATATATGGGAGGGATTGCAGCATGGTCATCTTCTACGGGGGTTAATTTCTCACTTTCTGTCTCTCTGTCTCTCTGTCTCTCTCCAACAAGCACACACACCCTATGGCAAAAAAAGAAAGTTATGTAATACATGCCAAAGATTGCGTGTCACATTTATACTGCCAAATCACCCAATAAAACCTAAATCCTGACATAAGGACTCTAGTATTACCCCAAACTTGCTCATCATCCCTGTGTATTCCTCTTAATTTTATGCCCTACTCCTCATTCCAGAAGATCCACTCTCTTAAACAAAAAGGAAATGGAATTTTAAAGTATGACTTTATTAGAAATGTTACATGTTTGACAATAGTATATTATTTAGTCTTGTTTATTCTTAGGTCTATAAAAATGGTATCATTCCACATGCAGCCTTCTGGGACCAGCTTGTTTTTTTTTTTTTTTAACTCACTATTACATTTCAAGATTCAAGATTCGTCCATGTTGTTGCAAGTAGCTGCAGTCCAGTCATTTAATTTCTGTATAATATTCCATTGTGTGAATATGCATCCATTTATATACTCCCTTTTCATGGTCACAGACGTCTGAGAGGTTATTTCCAGTTTTTCTATTAGAAGCAGTGCTGTTGTGGACATTCGTTCACAAGTCTCCTGGGGCACACCTATAAAGGTTTCCCAGCCTATGTGCTGGATTGTGATTGTTGGATCCTGGGGTTCTCTATTCCCTCATTCTCTCATGACCCCTCTGATTTTCCTTCTCTCCCTGCTTCTTCACTTTTTCCTGCCTTTGAGGCCTTTATGAGAAGGGTTGAGCTCGCCTCCTTGGGTCTCTGTGGTCAGGTCTTCCTCCTTGTTTCCAGTTGGTAGAAAATATCAAGACATTGTTCAGGGTCAAAACACTTTTTTTTTTCATAAGCAGAACTGTTTGTGTCTTTTCTGTCTTCCAGGCTTACCCTAGACTATCCGTAGGCCCCAGTGGGTGATGAGGGAGGTGGAATAGCCCAGTGCCTTGTGCCTTATGTTCATAAGCAATACTTTCCAGGCAGAAAATTAGCTGGAAAATGAAAGTAGCAGTCAAAGAGCCTCGAGTCATGTTGGACACCCAGTGGAGCAGCCTGGGGAGAGTTCCAAGGGTAACAGGCCTTGTGTATCATAATTGCTGAACTGATGGCTTTAACCATTTAGAGAATTATTAGTTCCACTGATGACATGGTCATCATAATAATGATAGTAGTACTGATAGTAGCAGCAAATCCTAACATAGTCCTTACTACAAGCCATTACTGCTCTACATGCTTTCAGTACATTCATTCTTTAACCTCACAGTAGTGAAATAATACTAGTATGTACTACCAGTATTCTCCCAAGGAAAGGACTATTGAGAAGTTACTAAGCTGTTCAAGGTCACACAGCCAAAGGGGAAGGGCCAGAATTTGGCCTGGCTCCTTCAGGATCTGTGAAGGAGATTACTCCTCTTGCATTACTAACCAACCATGTATGTGTGTTAATGTTCCTAGTTCCTACAAAGGACACAGTGAGTCTGAATCATGATCCCCGACCACAAGAGACTTAAGAGTTTGTTCACTAAAGGCTTAATTAACAACCTAAAGCCCTATCTTTTGGTGATAAATATGATCTTCAAAAAGCAGGACTCATTTGCTCAAAGGAAGAAGTGATTCCCCTCCTAGGGGGCTAGTCAGTGGCCACAAAGTGATTGTGTTTGGCCCTTGACTTTGAAGGAGTGAGGGGTTTGAGTGGGGCAAATACCAGCTCTCCTCACTAGTACTATTCTGGTCAAACGCTCCTTTTCTCCTAGGCTTCCTTTCTTGGGAGAGAATGACCTCTGATTATCTGAGCTCTGTTTTCTTTGACTCCCCCAATTCAGTTTGTGGGTTCTAAATATATTTTAGGATTCAAGGTGATTGCACAGGTTTGAAGTCATAGGCAGGTGTAATTTGAACAATGTAAATTGTTCTTCCTACTTGAGCAAGGAGGTGAAAGTGATGTCCCTTTCTGCCTGAGACATGTTCAAAACACTTCCTTTAAGAGAGCTAAATAAAACCCCAAAAATGTATGAAAATAAAGGGAAAACAAGATTTAGGACAAAGAAGAAAAAATAAATGGTGGATGAAAAGTTTTCAGATATGCTCCAGGATAATAGTAAAATTTTAGAGAGTCGTAAACTTTGCCACAACATAGATACTTCACAAGAACATCATTAATGCTGAACCTGGCACTTGACATAGAGAATAGTTTAAGCAATTTAACCAAGGTGACTTGCATTTTCTACTCTCGTATTTATTTTGCAGATTTTTTAAAAGTTTATTTGTTCCATAAGGGAGATAGACAGAGAGACAGTACCCCCAACAAGGTCCTGATGTCATGATCTACCCCAGCTTTAACCAGCCTCAGAGCACGTGCAAGCCTGGAATACCCAGGACGGCCTCTAAACATGAACCCAAGACTTTCCTACGTGGATCTGCCTTGCAGAGCACCACATTTTACAGCTTTGCCACTGTCCACCCCTGCTGTGTTTTTTACTACTCTTCTGCAATGCTCTTGCATAGAAGCTTTCATATAATCTTGTGGAAACAAGGATAGAGAAATAAAATAAAAATGAAAAAGAATCTGAATCTGACATTTCCATGTTCCTGGTTGAGCACAGCAGTGGACATCACAGTGGTGGACCATCACTTTCACCAGACACCCCTGATCATAATTTTAAAAGCGGCACCAGTGAGAGTCTCTTCTTTTGTGGGAGATCCCACACACTGGGATCCATAGCAGGAGCATAAACAAAATGTCTTTTCATTTCGATTTCTTATGAAGTTATCATATGTAAATTGTTCTTGTCATGAGTCCACTGAAATAGGCATCTGGTTTCTTTAGATGTCGATTTAAGAGCTGTAATAATATTTTACCCCACTTTGAACACCCTGATACCTCTTAATTATAGAAATAGTGAGTTCTGCGATCTTTTCTGTTATGTTCAGCTGGAGAAACTTAATTATAAATTTTTTCTAATGTCTTGAACTTCCAATTGTTTGATTATTCATTTAAAAGTATCTATTAGCATAGTAGAGGGGACACTGTTTTATAACAGCAGGCCATAACTGAGATTGTGCCCGGGCTGCCTGTCCAGACCATGTCTAAATGATTATTCTGTGCCATCTCCCAGTGAGTTCACACCAAATTATAATTCTCTGCCCACTAAGCTTTTAGCAACTGGATGTCTATGGCCTCCTGATTTTTAATGCAGCTAGTTTGAGCCATCATAATCTTTGCAAGTCATTTGTAATATATTTATAGGAAACCATCACTCCATAGCATTCCAAATTTCCTGCTTAGGATGCAATGGCAAAAGTCATTAAACATTAGCAGTAATAGTATTTTCACTGTAATAAAGTGTTAATTACTTCCACATGTTAATAGAGTTGGGGGAGGGAGTTTTTGCTATTGTTACTCTGCCTAAAATAATTTCCATGTGATAATTTTCCAGGATATCAAAAACTGAATAATTATGCACTAATTAAGAAAGTAGGGCCTGCTTTAGGAGTTAAGACTGCATTAATTTTAATGTTTTTACAGTCCTTTAATTGGGGAAAGGGCTGTAAATTGGGAGCTGACGCACTGTTCCTCCTTAAGTAGGCCTTCCTTTGCAATCTGCCTCCTATATACAGCAACCCAAGGTCAACACAAGTTTGCAAAATCCCTCTGCTCTTCATACGAAATGTATTGGTGGTGAAGCGTGCATCGATCACTCTGACAAGCATTTAACTCTCCAAGAGCACATGCTCTCACTTCTTAAATTATTAATTGCATTAAATACATTTTCATATTGTGGACGGTTTGCTACAAACTGTTTCCTGGTAGGGAGGTGCTGTCCCCCCACAGTGGGGATGACTCACCTTCTGTTGCTACACAGGACTCAGTGGTAGGTTGGTGAAGCTTACAAAGGTGCACGTCTGTCAACCCAGGGTTGGCCAAAGGAAGCAACCTCAGTGGTAGTGGTGTTCTTTTCTTTTTGGGTTGCTAAGTTGCTTCATTATCTTGCCTGCTTTCCTTGGCTGGCCCTGCTACCTGGAGGCCAGTTTTCAGATGAGGAAGAGTATATTTTTCTCTATAGACACATTATGGGGACCTTTACTTGAAGTTGCAGCAGTAGCAGCTTCTATTGCATTAATATTTGGTCAAAAGGTGACAGAGAGGAATGGACATTTCAAAGGGGACCTCAATTATGAATAAAATCAAGGATTCGAGGCATCATATTGACCTGTTTTAGGTGCTAATATGCTATTGTATGTGGTCATCTATTTTTTTGAGTAGCTACATTGTGATAGACACTGCAGCAGGATAAAAACAATCTGCATCATAAATAGGGTGTATTAAGTATTTCTATCAGCTTGTGATTGCAAACAACAAGCTGTGGAATGATGAGATTGTCCAAGGCACATGTTACCTTGACAGTGAAACCAGTATTACCCGGTAAATTAGAGTGAGAGCTGGACTAATGTAGTGAGTGCTGAAGGACTCAACAACAAGGAACTCAGTGTCCTGAAGTTGAAATAAAGATCAGACCATGGTCAGGGAGGAGCAGGTTAGAGAGAAGCTGCTGGATTCACTGACAGTGGCCTTCAGACAAATCAATGGTGTCTGAAGATGTGACCTGCCTTTCCAAAACTGTAATGTCTGCCTTCCTAAGAGTCTGTGCTTTGCTTGTCTGAAAGCATCTTTGTTTCTAGGTGACCATTTGACGGACGAAGTCTAGGAAAGTGACAATGACAGATCTGTATTTATATTGGGTTGTCCAAAAGTCATGCTGCCTTTTTGCATAGAAAAACATAGAGAAATATCTCATGCCTTTTCAGACAACCCAATACTTTTCTCTTATCACTAACTTGGAAAATCAGCATGTTGAAATACACTTTCTCAGTTTGTCATCTGTGGATTATGTGTTAGGGACATCAATAAATTTTAGAAAGCAGTCTCCACAAAGACCTAGATGGTTTCAGGCAAAAGGATTGCTGAGCAAAATCATCTGATCTGGAATCTTGATGGGTTTGTAGTGGGTGGGAGTTTGTGATATTGTCCTGGATGTTGTCATGGAGCTGGAGGTCAAGGAATCCTTCCCCTGGGGAAGGATGAGGCAAGTGCCCTGGGGAAGGACAGAGTGACATGTCATGGTGTGGATTCATTGATGAAGCTGGCCCTAGCTACTGTGTGCGGGTCCAAATCACTCACTGACATTCTTAGTATGTTTCTTTTTTAAGAGAGATTTTTGCTGTAGAACGTGTATAATCATCAGAGAGAGAGAGAGAGAGAGAGACAGACAGACAGAAAGACAGAAAGTAAGAACTCACTTCCCAGGGGGAATGGGCATGCCACAGTCTCTTCTCCTCCATTCTCCTTTTGGAATCTTGGGCATGCATGCACATGTGCCCAGCATGATTTTAAGCCACAGAATCTGGAATGCAAACCACGGTCCACTATGTGGGAGTCCAACAAAGTAACCATTACGCCATCTACTGGTCCCAGTAAATGTTTTTCTTAATGTGGAATGTTGATTTTGTTGAGGTGGGGGGGTTATATAATTGACCTTCTTTTTTGAATCAGAATGCAGAAAGTACAGTCCTTACTTAAAGTGACTTTTAAAGGATAAAGTACAACTGCTGAATGTGGACAAGATGACATTGACTTTTTTAGAAAATTTGGGTCATATAGGAAAAGGGTACTTGATCTGTGGATAACCTCCTGTGGAAGAGGCTTTCCAGCAGTAAAGTTGCTTAAATAATCCATTCACAGAGGTGGGGATCAGTTCCTTTGAATGCCATGACAAATGGAATCTTTTGCTTCAAAGAGGCATGCCATATATTTACATTACAACCTCCAGCAATATTAGCTTGGTCCTCATACATGGTGTCTTCAGCAACTTTGACATAGGTCCCTGGGACCAAGTGGTCCAGAGATCATTCATTCATCTATCCAACAAATTGGTACAGAGTGATAGCTATGTACTGGGCACTGGCCTGAAATAAAGGAGTATTGGGCTGGTGGTAGTGGTGGTGACAGAGGGGAAGCAAGTGAGTCAGGCACATGTCTAGTACAGAGGTGACATTAGCAAGGTCAGAAGTCTCCAGAAGGGACGCACTGAAATGAACAAAGAAAAGCTGATAGGTCGTGAAGTCAGGAGGTAATGAAAGGGCCTGATTGTCTTGGGTCTTATGGTTGTGATCAAGACTTTAATCTGACTCATAGTGAAGTAAGAACAGTTGGGGATTTCTTGGATTTCTTAATAGACCAATGGTATAGCCTGAGATGTGCTGAGTTGGAAATCAGGCCAACTGAATTTTTCAATGGATTCAACATGGAGTATGAAAGGAAGGGAAGAGAAAATGGTGACTCATGGTTGGCAGCTGGAAGGGTAGAATTGCCACTTGCTTAGATGAAGAAAGTGCTGGAGGATCTACCTGAGGAAGAGGAGTTTAGTTTTAGACATGTTAAGCTTAAAATGCTCATTACACATATAAATGGAGCTGTTGATTACTGAGCCTGGAGCTTAAACTCAAAGGTGAAAAGTCTACTGTAATGATCTTCCACAATGGAGTCAGCTTCTATCTTACACTTCCTGTCCTTTTTGAGGACTTTCAGTTCTGCAGTCATCTGAGCGTCTTGTCTTGGAAGATAAATATCTGAATGGATAATACAGCATTTCCTTTAAAATTTGCAATTCAGATTAAGGTAACTCTTCCAAAAACACATAGGAAGATTAACCAAACGATTGTACTTACCTGCCAAGTACCCTGGATTACATAGACCTTACTGTACATACACGGATACTATTATACTTTAAACACTTGGTTAATGACCTTTCCAGTTCCCAAGAGATTTCATTATCAATTGTCTATGATGCTTATTACCTGCGGTGCTCATTTTGGTGCTTATAAATTGCCTTCTAGATAATACATTTTTGGAGACAAGTATTGTGTGACATGAACGACTATTGCATTTTTTCCAGTGTCTGGCACAGTGCCCTGCACATAATGTATAATAAATGGTTGGTTGGTTGGGTAGATGAATGGATGCATGAATATAGTAATAAAAATATAGATGAAGACTCTATGCTTATAGAAGAACAAGAAAGATAGGTGTGTACCTTTTATTATGTTTAGCAGAGACCCACTCATAACCCAGGGCTTTTTCTGGCTTTAGAGTCTATGTATTGAATAAATATGTGATATGGGGTTGGGTAGTCTGAGCTTTGATTTGACAGTTGGTCTGAAAGACCTATTATTGATTTAAATGCCTATATTTAGAGCATGATAAAGAGGTGCGAACAATTCAAAATCATATAATAAATAGCAGAAAGGTGATGATTAAGAAGTACCATAGACTGGCTCTATGGCATATAGTAAGATGGTGTTCAAGAGAAACTGGATACTGGGGCTGACTGGTGGTGTGGTAAGAGAAACTGGATACCACATGCTGACCACAGCTCACAGTCCCTGGCTTATTTGGCCTGAAACATGCCAGGCATGGTGCCAGTGCCTAAGATCCAATGGGCTAAGGACTGCAGGAAGGGGATCCCAGTGTGATACGACTCTGTGGAGTGTCCTCCTTTGTCTCTCTCTTTCACACTCATGTGCATGCATACGAGCTCTATCCTGGATGGAGAATAAGAGGAAGAGGAGGAGGAAGAAGAAGAAAAGAAGTACCAGATTACACTTACACATCCACATCTTTAAGTGGGCTTACTAGTGAGAGTTATTTTTTTTGTTTTTGTTTTTGTTTTAGAGGTTTTTGCCATAGGGCACATCCACTTGTCAGAGAAAGAGAGAGAGAGACAG
>NW_006159672.1:2499822-2527384 GCF_000334495.1 Tupaia belangeri chinensis | reverse complement strand
AGAAAGTGAGAGGGAAAATGAGAAATCACCCCCCCTCAGGGGAGATGACCATTCCACAATCTCTTCTCCTTTATTCTCCTCCTGGGATCTTGGGCATACGCACATGCACATGTGCCTGGTGTGATTTTTTTTTCTTTTGAGAGTTTCTTTGCTGTAGGGTGCATGTGCTTCCTAGAAAGACAGAGAGAAACAGAGAGACAGAAAGCGAGAAATTATACCCGGGGGGGTGGGGGGGATGGCCACACCACAATCCCTTCTCCTCCATTCTCCTCTCGGGATCTTGGGCACACGCACATGCCTAGTGCGAGTTTAAGCCACTGGGTCTGAGACTCGAACCACAGTCGACTACATGGGAGTCCAGCCACGTAGTCATTACACCAACTGCTGGTCCCCTGGTATGATTTTTAAGCCACTGGATCTGGGACTTGAACTGCTGTCAGCCATGTGCAGGTACAACAACGTAACCACTATGCCATTTGCTGGCCCTGAGAGTTAATTTTAAAAAATGCACTTCTGGTGCACTGAATTGGTTTAGTAATGGTCCATACTTTATGCCATTCACTCATCGCTTGATCATGCATAGTCCAATTTTATATGTGTACATATTAGTAATAAGATGAACACCCATAAACTTATCACTGACCAAAGACTTAAGTCCAGACCAGTAACCATGAGTCTCTGTGTACCTCTTCTGTTCTGAGAGAGGCTGCCCTGTTCTACCCGGTAGTCTAGTCATATTTACTGACAGTGCCCCTTTGACTCCCCAGGGGTTGCAGCTGGTTAGTTCTTTACAGAGTTACTTATTTCCCCTTGCCCTTACTTTCTCTTTCCAGATGCACTGCTATTTTTTTTTTTAAAGAATGATTTTTTTATTTAACTTTATCTATTTATTTACTTATTTTTAAATTTGATGAGAGAAAGAAGGAGAGAGGAGAAAACTGCCAGGTCTGGGACTCTAACGGTAGTTGGCTATGTGGGAGTCCAGCACCCTCAACCCCCACACCACCCCGCCGGCCCTGAGATACAGCACTATTTTGAATTGCATGTTTATTCTTCCTTGCTTTTGCTTTTTTAAAAGCAATTTTTTTTTTCAAGAATGAGTTTTCTACTGTGTATTGAACTGATATATTTGTATTTTTCCAAGGCAGTAGAGAAAAGGCATTTGAAGAAGAGACAACACTGGGACATGTTTCTGTCCTACTGTAACAAGTTGGTGCACTGCTGGAAATGAAAATTTGTAGGTCATAGTCCGCTTGATGTGCTATTTCCTAGGATGCACTTTTACATTATGTACTGAAGTAATAACTGATAATAGCTCCTAAAGAAGAGCTATCAAAACAGATCTGGAGATGGATGGTGTCTGTGCTGATCCTTGCTCTAGGAGCTGTGCAGTTTCCTCTTCATATTGCCCTCTGGTGACTTGAATTGCTGAGCACAGAGGCGGCAGTACCTGGAGGAAAGATGGATCAGGCTTCAGGTGGTGGCATAGGTGATGAGGTGGCTGGAGGCACCGAAATGAATATTAAATAATGAACAAGAAGAGAGCAATTAAAAACTGGAGTATCTTCTTCCTCATATCTGGGGTCAGGAGGTGTCCTTCAAAAGCCGTACATGCCCCAAGTTAAACATTATGGGAACCTGTTTGTCATTTTTGTTTCTAAGAGAATCCCAAAACCAGAGAGTGGAGTTGAAGTGATTTCTTAGTGTGTAGGGTTACCCGAGACCTTGGCAGAAAAAAGAAAACCCCTGCCCCTGTATTGGTGCCGCCCAGGGTGCCTTTCCTGTTGACAGGTGAGGACATGACAGCTAGAAGGAACAATGTCTCTGTTGCTCAAAGTCCTGCTTGGCCTCCACATCTCTGGATTTTTGTCTGTGTGAAATCATTGACATTGAGCAGTCTGCATGCATGATTTCAAGGAGTATTCTTTCTGAACTTTAAAAGCTTTAGCACAGTTTCTGAGCACAGCTTTCTCTGGAATTCTGATTGTTCTTGGTAATTATCCTTTGTTACATAACATGCCAGGATAGAGAGATACTTCAATGCCAACCCACTATTGCAACATCCTAGCAAATTTTTAAGGAGTCCTACTAAATGCTAGGTTCTGGCAAACAAGAACTGGTGCGATCTAATCTGTTCCAAGGATGCTCCCAGGATGGAGGGGGAGTCAGGCTGCCATATAAACAAGGCAACACGGCTACTCTGCCTCAGCATGGTGTCACCAGGGTGCAATGAGCACATTCATGCTGTCTGGGGAAAGACATAAAGGGCTTCCTAGGGGAAACTGATTGGTCAGGACAGGGATTCTTGTGTACTGTTTGAATGGGAGAGTTTGTTTTAAAGATCCAAGGTTAACCCTTGCTCCACACTGGGTTTGACTTGAAGGTCTCATTTTCTTCATCCTTTAAATGAAACACAGGTGTGCTATGTGAAGTCAAAGTTGCTTTTACGTCTAGTATTCTACGTGTCTTTAAGGCTACTTGTTCACTGCCTCTCAACTTCATTATGACTTCCAAATCTCCCAAACAGTGACAGAGTATTTCGTGTGCATAGACACATTTATGGAGTGTGGGTACTTGCATTTGCCTAGAAAATAGATGGAATAATGGGATCACTAGAAAACAAGGATGCACCTTCTTGGAAGAAAGCTTCAGCCTGCTGTGGATTTGGGAAGGCTGCAGACACCATCCCTGGTTCCAGAAATGGTCAGTGACTTTGATTCACTGCACAAACCAGTCACCCTGGCTGAGAGCCAGTCAGGGTCCTCAGGCTGCAACAAACTTGAAGATGCCAGCAGGGCACGGCACCGAGGATGCCTTGGATCCTTGCCCGCCCTGGTTAGTGAGAACCAGCCGGGAGCACCTGAGGCCCCCATTGGCAGGGCTTGTGAATGCCTTTTTAAGAAAAGGCAAGCTGCCAACCACAATGAAATATGCAATTGTCCATCTGTTGCTCAAATTAAAAAAATTTTTTCTCTTCCGTTGCCAGAAATTTCTCTCACTACTGTCCAGTGGTCAAATTTGGGTTGGGGGGTGGGACGGAGAAAAGAGAGGACTAAATAGGTTATTATCATTTTGGGGGAACAGTTGGACTTGGGGCAAGGACTTTCACTGGAATGAAGAGGACAGAGGTAGATTCCAGATGAATGCCAAGAAAAATACTATAATCTTTTAAAAATAACTTGAGAACTTTATAAATCACCAACTGTTTCTTGTCAAAAATAAACCAGAATCCTAAGGGATCATTTTCCTCTGTTATTCCAGATTAGTTCTTCTTGTCTCTATAGGCTCCCAGGAGGCATGGGACTGGAGTTTGCCTCAGTGATTCACTTTTATTAATAGGAGTATGTGTGTGTGTGTGTGTGTGTGTGTGTGTGTGTGTAAAATATGCTCATATGTGTAAGAGCTTTCTTTTAGCTATAAGAATTTCTTCTTTCCTACTCCTCAAACAAGATTCATATATCATACTCTTAAAACATGAAGAGACTCAAATATTATTTTGTCTCTTTTCCACCCTCCTCCCCCTTTTTTGTAGCAGAGCTTTCCCTTTGAGTCAATGATTTCCCTTTTTCTTTTCCATAGGTGAAATTCATGAATGAAGTAATTCTGAACAATGCAGAAGAAAGTCAGAAATGTCAAGCAGAAGGCCAAAGCTCTGGTAAATAATGATACACAGAAAAGCACTGGTGATTCGTAACAAAGGAGGAGTAGTAAGCTTAGGAGCAGAGTCCCTGGCTTCTTGATGTGGCTGAACACAGTACTGAGGAGGTTTGCCTTGGTGGTTGGCAGGGAGAGTTTCCAAGAGTCTCCAAGGATGGGATGAATGCAAGACCCATAAGTAGGGACTATGGCAAAGAATTGGTTTTCCCTCCTGTGTTGGTCCCCCATTGCATTTGTGGCAGGTGTATGCTAGAGGGGGATGGGATAGGCTCCAGGCATGTCCTTGGAGTGAGCCCCTCGGTGTGGTGATGGAAGGCAGGAAAGGAAGCCAGGAAAACATGGATTCAGTAGACACAGGAGAATCGGAGAGAAAGATTACAATGACGTATCTCACTGCATTTCCCCCTACCTATCCCAGAGAGACTTATTCCATAAAAACCATTACTCTTTGTTCTTATTTCTTATTTATCCTCTTCTCTTTGAGATGATACACAAGTTCAAATATCTCCTATAGTAAAATATTCTCCCTCAGTGGTGAGACTCCTTTTGGAAAGCATCTTTCTTACTGTCCTTATTTTAACAATGATGTTTTTTGGTTATACATTTTTTTTTCAGTGTTTGCTTTTTTCTTTCACTTTTTTAGCCCACAACCTATTAAAATTTACTAGATTTACACTATCTAACTAAAACTGCCCCAGTCTAAGGGACAGTTATGAAGTATTTTCTCTGACCTGAGTTCTGTGAATAATCAATGACTTGTACGTTTCAAATGATGTGTGAATTGTGTGTAATGTGTATCCATAGAGACAGTTTTAAAAAGTGCATTTAAAATGTGTAAATTCTTATACATTTTTTGAATTTTATTTAAAATTAACAGCTATAACATTTTCAACATAGAAATTATATAAACATTTCAAAAATATTATAATTATGAAACAATGAAAAAAGATATTTCACCTACATGCAATAGCAATATTTTTGTTACATATTCCTAACTTTCAGAATTTTATTTTTACATGTGGACACACACGAGCTAAATACAGACACATATTATATATGTATGCATATATACACACATATATATATATAACATATATATAAATGTATACACAAATTTATTTTATATTCTTACATATTATGTTGTAATATATCATGTATGAATATACATATATTTCATATACATATAGTTATATTTGATAAGTTACATTTGGTGCTTGCTAGTTCAAAAACAAGTGAAGAAGTGTTTGCTTTTAATATTTTTAAAAGGAATTTGTATAACATTATTTTTTTCTTAAGTGTTTGGAAAAACTTAAAAGTAAAGTCACTTGGATCTTGACTTATTTAGGGAATAATTATTTAAATTGTTGTTAAGAGATTTTTGCCTTAGGGCATGTGAGCTCACTAAAGAGACAAAGAGACAGAGGAAGTAAGAAGGAAAGTGAGAAATCACCCCCTGTAGGGGATGGCCATACCACAACCCTTTCTCTTCTATCTTCTTCCTAGGATTGTGGACACACACACACACACACACACACACAGACAGACATGCTCAGCATGATTTTCAAGCCACTGGGTCTGGGATTTGAACTAAGGTCCTCCAGAGATGTAACAGCTATGCCACATCTCTGGCCACGAGGGCAAGTATTTAATGGGAAAGTTCAATTTTTGTTATTAATATAGGACTAATCCGATTTTGTTTCTTCTCATGTTGTGGGGACATGTTTAAGAGAGAGAGTCTGAGGTGTGGGGACATGTGCTGAGCAAACACCACATGCTCTTTTGGGGTTTGGCAGAACCTTGTAACTTGTCTTCCCCTGACCTTGGCTGCAGACAGAGCAAGGGTGGAAATTACTAGGGGCGTTCCAACAGACACATCTGATGGACTTCAAGAAACATCTTGACCCCAATTAGTAAAGTCCAATCCCTGCTCTGCATCTGAAAGGTTCTTTAGCCTACTCTGGGTGTGGTGGTGCACTCCTTATGGAGAAGTTCTTTAGCTCCTTCCCCACAACCTAACAGCTAGTTCTCTGCATTAGAAAGGAAGATGAGATTTACTCTAGATGAGATTACCACCAAGGGATACACCTTGCCCCTGGTATGACTAATCTCTTATAGATTTGTTAACTGCTTCTTATTGTCTGTAACCTGACAACTAATCCATGAAGTGTCATGAAACATACATGTGTAATGTCTCCTTGTACTATAAATAAAGACGTCCAGTTCATCGGGGCGGCACAAGTTGCTTGGGTTACCTAGGCTCAGGCTGCCTGTGTCCCTTTCTACTCTAACCCTTTGTCTCGTTCTTTCCAACTCTCTAGTCCTGGCAAGATGGAGGGCTTTCTCTTTCTCATCCTCTTTCTCTTCCTCACCAGCAGCCCTCTGATCATGATTCAGCCAGACCCAAGCCCTGGGGCGGACGCCGACATCATGTAAGTTTGGTTAGTTGTATTTTGATAGGAAGTTCTGCAATCTATTTGTATTTTTCAAATTCATAGGCATAGGTGTTCATAATACCTTCTTACTACTTTTTAAATGTTCCCAACTGTCCCATAGATACACAAAAACTTATATGACCCAAACTTACCTTATAAGTTCTCTTTCCATTTCTGACCCTCCTTTCCTGAGACTCTGTTGTTGGAAAATAACTTTACTCTTTATCATTTACCTTGAGCTGGAAATCTGGAAACCATCCTGTTTTCTATCTCTTGCTCACAACATGATTTCTTGGCCAAACTACTAACTAGTCTCCTAATTGGTAAAACTGCTTTTATTTCATTCCTCTGGTCATGTTCTCCTATGGTTAATGTCAGCTCTCTCCTTACTCGATACTTTGCTTTTCCCAAAGGTGGAAAGTTGAACCTCTTTCCCATGGCTTATAAGACTTTCCTGATAGGGCCCCTGTCTCTGGCTCCCTTCAGGGTCCTTACACTATTTCTTCTTAATAATGGATGTGTGTGTGTGCTTACACACTCCCACACCCACTCATGCACCCTGACATTTGTCCTATTCCTTTCCCCTCAAGTCTCAACTCAAGCTTTGCCTCTTCCATGAAGTTTGTTTGTTTTATCTCAGTTGAACTGTTCAGATGACTTTTATGCTTCCTGTGCATTCTAGACACCTCTTACGTTCCTCTGTTATGGCACAAACTTTTTTTTTTTCTTTTTTCTTTTAAGTATACTGTCTGTTTGGTCATCTCTGTGGTGTAGTGGTAATGCACTGCTTGAAAGGAGCTGGATTCCTGCATGGCAAATGCAGTTTGAATCCTTGGGCTGGTTAGCTTGGACCACCCATGTGCCAAGATCCATTAAGCCAGAGGTTTGGAGGAAGGGGATCATGGTGTGACCAGACCTCATGAAGGGTACTCATCTCTTTTTCTCTCTCATATGCATGTGCATACATTCTGTTATGAATAAAGAAAAACATATTTTGAAAGTTTACTCTCAATCTTCTCCAGTAGATCCTAAGTCCTAGAATTAGTCCTACTCTTAGTCCTAGACCTAGATCTCAGTGTTTTCATGTTTTTGATATACAGGCACCTATTGAGTACTTGACACTTGTTTGCATATGGAAAGAATGAAAAACATGTTAAAAATTCTATTATTAGAATTATTTCACTCTCATTTTTTATTAATGAACTGGTTCAAAAATACTTTTGATAACACATGGAAGATAGGTATTTCACTTAACTGTCAGAGGTATTTCACTTAACTTTGATAATTTCAAAAAATATTTATCATGTGCCCATTATGTAACATAGCTTTTGTCATTGCTTAACAGTGTATTTGGATGTTTTTTGAGTTGTATTTTATAAGCATGTTATAACCAATAGTCTTCATCTCATACAGGAGGAATCTAAAATAATGATACACTCTTTAAGCTTACTTTTATGATTTTGTTTTAAATGATTCTGCTTAATACTTAAATTGATTAATTCAAATAATAGTAAATGGCAGTCCAATATTAGAGATTTCTTTCAGCTTCATTTACTGCTAATCATTGAGTTTTGCTTTGACACTAATCATGGTGGCTGTGTAATGAGTGTCTGCCACTGTAATACATACATATATCTATATCTGTATCTGTTACCTGAGGATACTGAAACTCCTAGGAGTTAGGTAAGGTGCCCAAAGCTATCTAGACTAGGAGTGGAAAGCAAAAGGTCACCTCCAGAATTGCTTCACTCTAAAGTCAAGGGCTTCCTTGGGTGACACTGCCCCTATGTAGCCATTTTATCCTTGAGGGCCCAGACATCTTGCCTGTTCTCTACCCAGTGGAGACCACCACATTTCCATATGTTAAGTTGATCCTCATATAAATCTGAGAGCCTTGGACTATGACAAAGGCCATGTGTGTTTGGTTTCAGTGGTATATTGGAGCAAGGGGTGAGAATAGAAGTCTCACTGCTTGCTCTGACAGATGATCTCTCTGGGGACTGTGAACATCAATGCTTATTCTGCTGGATCTCTGGCTGGCTTGGAATCTGTCAGTAATGAGGTGTTATGGTTTTGACTCCAAGATTTACCTGAATGAATGATGTTACCCTTCAATGGTTAAAGTAATTTCCTTCCAACAGAGAGAGCACTTTTTTGATTTTTTTTTTTTAATGGGTATTGGTTCTTTCTCCCTAAAGCAGATCAGCTCTGGAGTGAATCGGGGCACACTCTAATTCTCCCTAATGGGAAAATACACAGCTGAGGCAGCTGGAATAGACCCTGAAAATTCTTCTCTGCCTCAATGTGGAGAGCACAGATGTGTTGTCTTTGAGTGGCCAACAGAAATCCTGGTGGTCTCCTATGTACCATCTCCTGGCAGATTTTGGGATGGCTTAAGAATAGAAGCCACATGATAGGGTGTTTAATTTTCCCTAAAGAAAGTAATTTTTCCTGTAGCAGGAAAAAATCAGGTTTATCTTTATGTAAAATATAACAGGAGTCTCTCTTTTTCAAAAAGTTTATTTTCTTTCCTTCTTTCATGGTTGGGGAGAGAGGGAGAGAGGTACCTTTAATACCTTCAGTAAAGTCTTGTCACACTGTGATCCCATCACCATCTTTGCTAAGCCAGCTTACAAGGAAAAATTACTCTTGTTCTTTTTTTGGAAATGTATCTTTTCCAAGGTGAATTATTATCTGTCCAGTCGCACCCTGAGCACTAATCCTTTAATGTAAAGAATGATTAGGATGAGTAGTGAGGATCAAATGAGATTAAGAAAGAAGGCTCATGACTTAATTATTAACAGTAAAACTATGAACAGAATCAATAAGACTGAATGTATAATAATGAAGCTAAAAATATTAACATCATTGCTAAAATATACTTTCACATTAAGTAGGAACCATTACCTGTTTATGTAAGATAGAAAATAATGACTTTATAAAAATGCCATAAATGACTCTTCAAATTTAACTGTGTGTTTGAGGCCTAAAAATGTAGGATTCTCAGTTTAGGGGAGAAAGAATGTTTGTTTTTAGCAGTGAAGTAATAGAGAGCTTTTTTTCAGGACTAAGATTTCAGAACTACACAACTTTTTTTTTTTTTTTGGATACTATTTCAGTAACTCTTCCTTTCTGAAGAAATTTTTGATGCCAGAGGAGTCCAGGTGTGACAGATACGTCTTGGAAGAAGTCGGAACTTCAGTAGAAATTCAGTGGAATTTAGTAGAATGAGCTAAGTCATCTGAGAAACCTGAGCCAAGTCCCTGTGTCCTTGGCAGCTAGCTCATGATTCCTTGAACTCTGGGTCTGATTCCATAAAGCAAAGTAATGTCTACTACACGAGGTGTTCCCAGCATCAAATAAGTAATGAGAGTAAAGGACAGAACGCAGTATCTGTTACCTTGTCACAAATATCAGAGGAACCACTGTCATCCTGAGCAATAATCATATTAATGTGTTTCTTAAGGTCTACAGTTATAAAGAGTGACAAAAGACGTGGTTGGGAGAAAGCCTTCGCTGAGAGCCGGGCAGTTGGTGTTCTTGACATGACTTCATTCTTTTAATTATCCATGTAATCTTAGGCTTTATTCCTTAAATCTCATTTTCCTCATTGGTAAATTGGAGGGGTTTGGGCTAGATAATCACTTTTATTGCTTGACTATAATACAGTTCAATGATTTTTAAAAAATCCACACTTCACATAATAATAGCAGTACTTGGCATGTTTAGTGGAAATGAATAAAAAGGCTTTTAAAAATAGGCACTGCTAGGATAGTACATGATAATTATGACTATTAAAGGTAGAAATGAGTCACACAGAGGGAGGGTTCTTGGTTATTTTCTACTTAACAAATGAGAAGTATCTTTTTCTAGATTTTTTTTCTGGTGGGTTAGTAATTAAATTTTAGCTATTGCCAATCTTATGTGACAACAGGTTCCATCTTACTACTGAGGAACAAGTTACTCACTTTCATATTTTTATAGTGTGCTTACTACCAGTGACCAGGGGAATGAACACAGTGCTTTGTTTGTAATTCCTTATATTAATTGGCCAATCAAAATTCCCCTCCCACCCTGAGAGCAGGAGGAACAGAAGAGATTAAAAGATAAAAATTTCTTTCAAGACTGAATGTGGTGAAAGTATCAGTAGAAATTCACAAACTATAAATGAGGAAGCACATGCAGATGTGTCTTGCTTCACCAATGAATGACTATATCCATGAAAGTGAAAACAATGAGAAATGTCCAGGGAGGTAATATTTTATAAATACGATAATGCAGGGGAGTAGAATGGGCATTGCTATGGGTTGAATTGTGCCACCTCTGGAAAAAAAAAATATATATATATTGAAGTCTGGACCTCCAGTATTTTACGATGTGACTGTATTTAGAAATAGATCTATATTGAGGTAACAAGTTAAAATGAGGTGCTTAATGTGGGCCCTAAACCAATATGACTGGAACCCTTTATAAAAAGGGAAAGAATGGATACAGAGACAGACATTGACAGAGGAAAGATGATGCCAAGACATATAGGGAGAAGATGGCCATGAGGTTGAACGATGCATCTAAATCTGAGGATCACCCAGGACTTCAAGCAACCACTCAAAGCTATGGTAAGGCAAAGAAAGATCTTCTCCTAAATCTGTCAGAGGGAGTCTAGCCCTGCCAACACCTTGATTTTGAACTCATAGCTTCCAGAACTTGGAGAAAATATATTCATGTTATTCTTAGGCACCCAGGACAAGGTAATTATTATGGTAGGCTTGGGAAATGTATATAGGCTTAATGAGAGGGGGAGATTCCTACTCCACCCTCCAAGAACATAAAATGATTTTTCCTTTCTGGAGAGCAGTGTGTAACCTGTGTCAAGAATCTTAAATATAAGAACTGAAGGGAAATATTCTGAGAAATAGTCAATGACTTGACTATTTCTATCACACATATTTCACTTAAGATGGCAGTGAAATATGTGTAATAACAAGTGTAGGAACAACAGAGACCCCAGGATGATCAGGCATTGGCTGGGTGGAGCGACAGATGAAAGAAGTGGCCAGAGGAGTTTCCAAGGTAAGTGGAGCAGCTTAAGTAATGACTACAGAGTTGGGAGAAGCTTGTTATTAGAAGCTTCATGAAGCAAAGGTGTAGGAGAGTGAAGGGTGGTGAGAGTGAAGAAGGGGTAGAGAAGAAAGAAGGTGATAGGTGACTTCCATTCAGGGTCATGAAGACTACCTGTAGAAACGGGGGTTTTATATTAAGTTTATTGTGATTCATTGGAAAGTTTTTATGAAGGAAATGATATCTTATTCACTTACATTCAACATCCTTTGATGTGTTTTAAGAAGAATGGAGAGGAAGGAGCCAAGAGTTAGGTAGGAAGAACAAGTAGGGGGCCACTGTAGAAGTTCTGGAGAGAATTTACAGTGGCTGAGACTAGTATTTGCACAGAGAACATGAAGAGTACTAACTTCCTTTAAGATGGATGAAGGTAGTAGAACCTGCAGCTCTTGCCGACGATATGATCAGAGTGCAAGGAGGCAATCACGTAAGAAATCTTGATTTTTCAACTTGAGAAATAGATGGATACTGTTATTACTAATATAGGGAAAACTGGTTTAGAACTATAGAGTTTGGGGAAATGACTGGAGATTCAAAAGATCCATTTTGAACAATTTAAGTTGAAATATCCAAGTAGAAATATCAAATAAAACTTAAGTATGCACTGGAAATAAAATTTAGGTATCATTAGCACACAGGTCATATTTAAAATCATGAAAATAAATGCTATGGGCTGAGAAACTGGCAGAGAAAAAGAGAAGATGGTATAAAGACTAAGGGATGTCACAGTGCTTCTCATCAAAGCTATTCTGAGAATCTGATTGATAGGAACTCAAAATACACCAGTCCTAAGACAGTTAAATGTTTGGATCTAAATTAAAAAAAAAAGCAAAACACTGTACATTACATTGGCTCCACCATATTGGAGTTTAGCATAAGATTTTATGTTTTATGAAAAATTCCTATAAGCTGGAGATATCTATATATCTTTATATCTCTCTATATATCTATATCCATCTATATCTATCTATCTATCTATAATGTAGACTACTTATGCACAATTATGGGAATTAGGGATGTGTCATTTGCAGGGAAGCTGATTTGAAAATATGGAGATTTCAGGCCCTTGAAGTTAGCTACGGTTTCTGATTATGTAAACTGAGGAGGAAACCTCAGAAAAACATCTAAAAATTCAGTATGAACAAGAATTTCTTTCTCTTTTTCCTGGACTAATCAACTAACGTTTATTAGATACTTACTATGTTCCAGCTTCTCACTAGGTGTTTCATGCACTTCATCTCTCTTAATCCAATTACTAGCATTGCCACTAGAATGGATTGCTTCACAAACTAGTAAGTACCTCATTATCAGGATTAGACTGTAAAGATTTTTTTTTTCCTTTATGATATGATTTTTTTCCCCATGTAAAGTAAGGATTGTGAGGTCAAGTAAGTTTGAGAAATGATGAGTTAAATACCTTGACATATGTTTTTTCACTGTAAAACTTCTCATAACCTCCCATATGCTAAAAGGCATTATCTCTAAGAAGGAAAGATCATTTGCTTTCCAAAGTATGTGACTTTTTTTCACAAAGCTTTTCATGGAATTATCATTCTAAGCAATAGGCAATGTTATTTTACATTATTATAGCTTCATTAACATCAGCCATAACTATATTTCTGGAAGTGTCTTTATCTCTGTTTTCAGAGAAATTATTTATTTATTTTAAAGAGATTTTTTAGTATAGGGTGCATGTGCTTACTGGAGAGACAGAGAGAGACAGGGAGACAGAAAGCAAGAAATCACCCCCCGGGGGGATGACCACACCGTAATCTCTTCTCCTCCATTCTCTTCTCAGGACTTTTGGGCACGTACACATACACATACCTGGTGTGAGTTTTTTTTTTTTTTTTTTGGAGAGGTTTTTGCTATAGGGCACGTGTGCTCGCCAGACAGACAGAGAGAGACAGGGAGACAGAAAGCAAGAAATCACCCCCTGGGGGATGACCACACCGTAATCTCTTCTCCTCCATTCTCGTCTCAGGATCTTGGGCATGCACGCACATGTACCCGGTGTGAGTTTAAGCAACCAGGTCCAGGACTCAAACCACAGTGGACTACATGGGAGTCCAGTAACATAGCCATTACGCCAACTGCTGGTCTCACACCTGATGTGAGTATTAAGTTGCCTGGTCCAGGACTTGAACTATAGTCGACAACATGGGGATTCAGTGCCGTAGCCATTATGCCATCTGCTGGTCCCTAAAGGAATTATTTTGAACTGCAAGAGAAACATCAAAAGTCTGGTCGACAGAATGTTGAGACTTCAATGATCAGAGGATTGTTTTACAACTATGCATGATTCCAGGAATTTTCAAATATCAGATGATTCATTGTGTGACAAAGGCTTAGAATTAGAAATTGAATTGCAGATTTGTAGATTAGAATTTAAGATCAAGTAGTTTATGAGCTGTAGAGGTGTGGATTGAATGTCTTTTCTATTCATTGATAGGTAGAATACAAATTCCTCAGGAAATGCCAACTTGATCTAACTCCCCTTTCATTGCAGTGGTTCTTCTTCTTCTTCTTCTTCTTCTTCTTCTTCTTCTTCTTCTTCTTCTTCTTCTTCTTCTTCTTCTTCTTTCTTGTTAAGAAAGCAGAAGCCCTACTTCCTGAAGATCTGAGCAAATGATATATATCTTTCCCTCCTCCTGTTGAAACAAACAGTATGATTTCTAGTTGGTGATCACAAGTACCTGCTATTGGGGAAATAGTGGAAAGTTAACAAAGACAGATTACGTAATGGCTAACAGAGACATTTTTCAACTTTTTTTTTTTTCCTGCTCCAATTTCTCTTTTACCATTGCATTAATTAGAAATTTAGGTAAATGACACAAGTGCCCCAATTTTTTATATCTGCCAGGAGAACAATTAGGCCATTAGAAGTAACAAATGGTCTGGACTCATGTTGCCTGTTGAAAATTTTCAAGCTACATTATTTCTGACAAGAAAAAAACAAATAATAGTTGTTTTGGCCAATTTTTACCATAAGCAATGTCAGCTTTAGCAGATGCAGCCTAGCCTTGGCTTTCTCTCCATTGTCATGCCTCATTAAAGTGTGCTGACTCTGGTGGATTCCCATTCCTTTAGGTAAACAGTTATTTACATGAACTGCGACATTTTTCTTTGGTGACAATTTCTAATTGTTCAGGCAACCAAGGGTGATATATTAAACACTCGGAAAAAGGCTTCACCTGTGAAACAAATTACTTTAAATTAACTATCCTTTCAAAAGAAAGGCAAAATTTCAAGATGGACAAATTAGACCCTTCTCATGCACATATGGTAAGTGTTTCAAACACGTCCCTACTGGTCCCCACTCCAGAGAACAATTCTTCATGATGGAGTGGAAGACTTCCTGGCTCATTTGGGGGTCCTTTCTATGCCAGCATTTGACTGCATTGTGCTCAGAAGGGATCTTGCAGGGCTGAACACTATGTAGTTCCCTCAGCATTTGTGGCTTCACTAACTCTGTAGCCTTTGCTTTTCAAATTTAACTCTTTCTGAGGCATGATTTGATGCAGGCTCTCTCTTCAGATCTTTAGGATTTTGTTGTCCTTGACAAAAACCATTATACAAAACATAACAAGAGAAAATACCTAAAACATGCAAAGCCAGAGTGTACTTTTAATATAGTTTGGACTAGTTAATGAGCACTTATTTTCTGCTTTGTTTTATGATAAACTCGAGCAAAGGGAAGTTTGCCTCGTCATTTATTCTTCCAGTTTCCTGATATCTGAAAGTAAAATGGGTATGACTTTTTTGTTTTAATTTCTTTCTTTCTTTCATAAGAACATGAACATGAGGGCCAAAATAAGAGAGAGAGAGAAAGAGAAAGAGAGAGAGGGCCCTCTTGATAGGGTCTTCGCACCACCATCCTCCAGGCCCTGCAGCTAGCCAGGGTCATGGGTACACCTGTGGGCATGCAGTGAGCACTGGGTAGACCCATAACACTGACCTAGAGCCTGCCCATATGATTTCCAGTATCCCACAGCAGAGCCCCTACTGCTGCACCGCCAGGGCTGTGCCAACATGTACATGGCTGTCAATGCCTATTTCTCCTTCCTATTTACATTGAGTGGATAAAACCCCCAAATGGCATCTACTTTCCCCTTTCCTGAATCAAGGATAAAACCAGGATACCTGTTCTGAGCATAGAGCTGCTAATTTTTGCTGCTATCTCTGATGATTAAATCATAGACCATATTCAGTCTTCCCTTATTTTATTTGGGTTCAAACGTATTGTATCTCCTATATAGCTTCCATTTTGCCCTTTAAGCAAAGCAACTAGGACCCTATGTCTTGACAAGAGTCCTTATAGTACTGCCCATTTCATGTACTAGTGAGAATTTGGACCAGAAAATAAGCATGTTTTAATGCTGAGCTTGCAGTCCTCTTCATTTGAGGAAGTTGTTTAGTGTTATCTGATATAACAACCAGAAGGATAGTAGGAAGCTGGAGGAATAGGTGATGAAGAACCCTGGAGGAATAGGTGATGAAGAACCAAACTTCCTTTTTCCTTCTGCTGTCCTAGTGTCCCACCATAAACTTTGGTCAAATGCTATCTTCAACGACGGATGTCACTATGCCTGGAACAATGGTCTCAGCCAACTCAGCCTAGGGACTCACCTCTCTTTAGAGTAAAGTTTGCTTTATGGACCTCATAAAGAGATGCAAGTTTCTCAAAATCAAACTCCTACACACAAACAATTATGAGGGTCTGTCCAATGTACTCTCTTGCTTTGAGAATATCAGGGTGCACATATGGGTTTGCCTCAGACAATAGAAAGGTAAGAGGGAGTTGTCTTAGGGTTTGGACATTTATTTCCCCAAGAATTTGTCTTGTTACTTGGACAGAGATGAGTTCTGCTAGGACCAGCAGATGGCAAAATAGTTATGTTGCTGGATTCTCACGTAGTTGAACACAGTTCAAGTCCTGAACTCAAACTCATGCAGGGCATGTGTGCGTGTGTCCTTAATATCCCAAGAGGAGAAGAGTTTGTGGTGTAGTCATGGTCAGCCTCCCTGGGGAGTGATTGCTTGCTTTCTATCTCTCTGTCTTTTTCTGTCTTTCTGGCTAGCACATACACCATATAGTGGAAATCTCTCTGAAAAAAAAAAAAAAAAAAAAGAAAAAGAAAAAAAAAAGAAATGAGTTCTACTGAAATTCCTACTAGGATAGTTAGCTTGTGAGTAGATTTCTGGTATGTATGTATGTATGAATTTATAGCTAAGATAATAAATACTTCTCTTTCTGGTTTGCTAAGATCAGATTGCTTGGCTGAAATTTATCCAAAACTCACCAATAACTACTGCCATGGTTCTGAACTGTGACTCCTTCTCTTCTGTGGGTACTTAATTTAGCAACCTTGAGTAGATATCTGGTTTTTGTTTTATCCTGGAGTCTTGGTCTCTTTTTCTAGACATTGTGGTATTTTCTAGAGAAAGCTATGAGGCCCTTGTTTTGATTATAAATTTTCAAATAAATACATAGTTACCATTTTAAAGGACTAATATGTATTTTTAGCTTAAACGTTTTAGGCTGGAATATATTTTTCCAAACCTTTTTAATGACATATATGAAAATTTATCATATTACTTTTTATTCTAATAGCAAATATGTGTTTATCTTTATAAACATCATTAATTGGTATGTGCTGCCTCTAATAGGGAAGCATTTTGAAGGGCTAAGTCTCACTCTTTATCAAGAGATGAGGATGGGCCATTTTTGATCGCCTGTATGTCTGAACTGCTTTCAGAGTTAAATAGAATTCATTGAAAATTAGTGTTTTCATTCTTCCACAAGAACTTTGCTGATATTTCTAAGAAGAAAGAAGTGGATAAAGCACAGGTCAGAATTTGAATAGATCCTGGAAGGAGTAAACTTTAAATCTGAATATGCATATGCCAAGGAGCCAGAGCTGATTCAATTTTTGTAACTGAACTTTTCCAAGTCTTGAAAGGTTGCTCAATAAAACCTAGTATGAATTTTCTAGAAAGAAGTTGCTTAAGAGAGGAGGCCATGAGCATGTTTCTTTGGATAGATTATTGATTACTATAGTTCCCACGCTAACCTTTGTGATAGAGAGGACCTTGTCCTCATCCCCTTGAGGAGAAGGGCCTGGGACCTTGATGTGTGGCCCCTGCAGTTTGAGGCCTGAAGCCTGGGTGACCACCTCAGCTTTATAGTCCAATGGGAATGATTGCGGTTACTGGAGATGAGTCTAATGGACTGTGTTTCCTTGTCCAGATTTCAAACTGTGAGAGACCAGTCAAGGGCCAATTCAGGTCCTGCCCAAGAGGGATGCTTGAAAATGACTGACTCCCAGTGGTGAGGGTATCTAGAGAGAGAAAGGCGAGAGGGAGAGGAGGAGAGAAAAAGAGGGTAGAGAGAAAAAGAAAGCCAAGAAGGAGGGATGGGGGTCTGAAGAGGCAGGATAAAAAAGGAGAGACAGAAAGACCTTGATGTGCCAGCTGTGTTATCTTTCCCCCTATTCCCTTCTTCCTTCTCTCTCACTTGAGTCCTGGGAGTGTGCAGATGGTAGTAAGTCAGGATCAGAGTAGACAGAAAGAGCTGGCAAGGGCTGTGACTCCAGCCTCTGTCGCTAGCAGGTGAGAGCTGTGGAAAGGATCAGCTTTAATTTTAAATGAAGCTGGGAGAGTTAAAATATTACATTGGACAGATGACGTTCTGAACCGAGACTATTTTTGCAACAAGAAATGACCAGGGGATTTGATCTTACCTAAGAATGCCAGAAACGTCATAGGACTTGTCCTAGATTTAGTCTAGGGAGCAGGAAAGAAGTGGCCTTAGAGTGACGGGTGCAGGTGAAGATAAAAGGAAATTGTCTCTCATTTCCCCTGGGTGGCCTTCTGGTTTAATCCAATGGATATAAGCTATAATAGTACAATATATTAGATGCTAGTAGTGACATGTAAATATATATGAAGAAAACAGTGTTAGGTATTCATGAGCAGCAAAACTATAATTTTTGTGTGGATGTTTAACACACTACTTGTTAGTGTCAAGTAAAAATACTACATATACTCAATAATATAATGAGTATATGTAATATTAATAATATAATTAATATATATTAAACTTTATCTCCTGTAGAGACTATATATTATTTTTAACTATCCATGGACCACTTACAAATTTTATCACATATTCCAAAAGAAAACATCCATATATCCTCTTGAACTGTATGCTGGACATAATTTCTCATGAGAATGTGAAGAAATAACAGCTTTAAGCATTATGATAACAGAACAGCTACTTAGAAAGAATCTTTTGTCAAATATGGAAAACATACTTGGTCTTGCTCTTGGTCTTTCCTTTTCCCTTTCTGTTTGATCCCTATCCCTCCTCTTGTCTCCCTCTTTTCCTAAAAATGAGTGAAGAAGAAGCCAACTTCAATTACAGTTATTTAAATAAATAAGACTGGTACATAAGAAGGCTCATGGGATGGATATGACCACAACTGTACCAATATGCAAATTTATAGCTGTAAATGTTCTTAATGTTAACAACAATAAAAAAGAAAAAAAAAATTTCACTTAAGATGTAAAGCCGTAGCATAAATTTATGTGAGCATAGTTGGAGGAAAAAAGGTTAAGAATACAAGCTAAGTGATATATAGTGATTGAATGTATAAAAGAAATTAAAATAAAATATGTTAAGAAAAGAATAACATCGCCTATCAGAATAGTAGAAGGTTGATGAGTAAATTGAGTGCTGGTTCTTTGAAAGAGAAAAAAAAAAGTTTTGTATGATCAAAATAAAATGGAGAAAATAATTATTCAAATACACAATGTGTGTTGTGCTGAGGGAATATATAACTAGATACAGAGATAATGACAAGTATGAGATAGACAAATCTGAATGGACCCTATCACCATGTGAAACTAAAAACAAAGTAAAACTAAGCTCTTTAACTTCTGGTGCTCAAAATTTAACAATCACCAATGGTTGCAACTGAAATTTATGCTTCTTTCCAACTTCCAAGTTATACTAAAGCTCTACTCTGTATGAGCTATTCCTGAATACAGAAAAAGGGAAAACATTTCTATTCATTTGATAAAATGAGAAGATGCTTGATGTCAGAATTTAATAAAAATATACAAAGAAATTCATACATCAGTTTTATTTATCAAAATAGATATAAACATTCTAATGAATTATTACTGCATGGCAAGGAAAGAGTATTTATTTGTTTATTATTATTTTTTGAGAGGTTTTTGCTATAGGGTATGTGCACTTGCCAGAAAGACAGAGAGAGACAGAGAGACAGAAAGTGAGAAATCATCCCATAGCGGGGTTGGTCTCGCCACAATCCCTTCTCCTCTGTTCTCCTCTTGGGATCTTGAGCACGCACGAACACGCACCTAGGGTAAGTTCAAGCCACCGAGTCGGGGACTCGAACTGTGGTCGACTACATGGGAGTCCAGCGACATAGCCATTATGCCAACTACTGTTCCCCGAGGAAAGAGTATTTAAATGTAACAATTAATGCTGACATTTGTTGAGCCTGTGCTTATGCAAGTGTTTTTTATACAGGAATCTATTTCATTCTTGAAGGTTCTCTGTCTTGATGTGCTTGCTCATTGGCACATAATTAGGAAACAGTAGAGCTGCGATTTGAATCCAGAGCTTTTTGTATTCAGGCTATAAACTTGAGAATGATGCTTTGTGACTTAATTATAGCCATGGTATGTAAGAGTGAATCATCATGAAAGAATCTGTTAGTATCATCACATTTGTAGGGTACAGGAAAAACTACATATGAACATCTCATTTGATGCAGAAAAGTTATTCGGAATATTTAATGTTTCTCCTTAATAATAATAACAAGGACGAAGGGGACGTTTCTTTAACATGGGAACAGTATCTATAAGAGAGCATAAGCTTTATACCTTCCTGATCTCCCTAAAATTATGTGCTGTCTAGTCAGGAACAATGCAACACTAAGATAACTATTTTAGAAAACTATGTTGTAAGTTTTAGTAAAATTTTTTAAATGCAAAGAAATGACACATAGATGGTACAGAGAAAATTAACATTGTCTAAGTAAGTCATTTGTAAACATATTGGAACTGCTAAGACAATTTTAGGTATTTTTAAGCAATTTAAACTAAGACTTAATTATTTTGAACTAATATTAAACTAGCGTGCTGAAAATAGTGGATTTTTATTTAAGACAAAACAATTGAAATGATACAGTGGCAAAAAGAGGCTATTTACAATAGCAACAGAAATATTAAAGATGTCTGAATAAACTTACGAAATGTCCTGGAAAAGTATTAAAAAATATAAAACTTTGCCAAGGGACAGGGGAAAAAGGACTTAAATGAATATAAAGAATAATGTTCCTGTATGAGAAGATTTAGTAGTGTAGATGTCAACTTTCGCCCAATTCATCTACAAATTCAATGAATATCCAATTCTAGTCCCAGTGGGATCTGGGGTGGAACTTAACAAAATGTTGTTAAAGTTCATCTGGAAAAATAAATGGCTGAGGAGAGCCAAGGAAATTTTGAAAAATAAGAATAATGAGAGAGGACTTGACCTACTAGATATTAAAATACTAGAGTGATTAAAACAATGTGCTCTTGGTGCAGGAATAAATGGATCAATAGAATGAAAAAGAAATTTCATAGAGATACATAAATAACTTAGCATATAATAAAGATGGCATTTTAGGGTAGTAAGAAAAGGATGGATTATTCCATAAATAGTTTGGGGCAACTAGGTAAGCATTCAAAAAAGTAAAGTTAGGTTCCTGCTGTACAATGAGACCAAAAATAAACACCAGAAGGATTACTATTTTAAGATTAGGAATGGATCTACATAAGTAGTATAAAATATCTATGTAAATGTTTACCTAATAGTTTTTATTAAAGAATTATTTATTTATTTATTTCCATTTGTTATTGTTATTTTTTCTTTATTTGATTAGAGAGAGAGAGAGAGAGTGAGTGAGAAATCAAGCCACCAGGTCTGGGACTTGAACCATGGTTGGCCATGTGGGAATCTAGCGCCCTTATCCACCACACCACTTGCTGGCCCCTTTACCTAATAGTTTTGTGACAAAAGCTTTTATTTATATTTGGTCACAGAGTGCATACATTCGCAAGAGAGGAGAGAGACAGAGAAAGACATTGAGAGGGAAAGTGAGGAATCACCCCCCACCCCAGGGACATGACCATGCTGCAATCCCTTCTTCACTCTCTTCTTGGGACTTTGGGATTTGGGGCATGCATGTACAAGTGCCCAGTGTGATTTTCAAGTCACTGGATCTGGGACTTGAACCTCGGTCAGACATATGGGATCCAGTGCTTTAACCACTGTGCCACCTGCTGGCTCCTTGTTTATTTTAAAATGTATTTTAGATAGTCTTTCTATGTTGCACTTACAGTCCTCCTGCCACAACCTGAGTTGCTGAGACCATAGGTGTGTTCCCCCTCCCCCAGTTTTTCCAACAGGGTCTCATAATGCTGTCAGGTCAGCCATGAGGTCATGATCCTCTTATCTCAGCCTCTCAGGTTGCTAGTATTGCACATGCATCACACTGCATGTGGACTTTAAGTTGGACTGGGAATTGAATCTGGGCCTCCTGTGTGATCCCAGTCTGTAGAGCACAGAGTTTTAGTTGATGTAACTGTGCAGCTGGCCTGTGGCAAAAGCTTTGTTGAGTGGGGCATCACATGTAAAACCTAAAAAAGAAAAGAGATGGATTTAAATTTATAAAAATGTATTTGCAAGTTTAAAACTTTATGATGGAGAGGCCAGATGGTAGCACAGTAAAATGTGATGCTCTGTGAGTCTGACCCACAGGGGAAGGTTCTAGATTCACATCCAGAGACCTCTCTAGTATTCTGGGCTCATGTATGCCCCTGGTCTGGGATTGGCTTAAGCTGGGGGTAGATTGAGGTCAGGAACTTGTTGGGGTGCTGGATCTCTCTATTTCTGTCTCTAATTTTCTATCATGAAAGAAATGAATGAACAAACTTGAAAAAAAAAAATTACAAGGAGGGACTGGCAGCTGGCGTAGTGATAAAGAGTGCTGGACCCCACCATGGCCGACTGCAGTTGGAGTCCTAGACCTGGTGGCTTGCTTTCTGACTTTCCATCTCTCTTTCTCTCTCTCTCTCTCTCACTTTGTCCCTCTCTGGTCCAATTAAAATAAATAAATAACATACATTAAAGTTAAATAAAAATAATTCTTAAAACATTACAATGAAAACAATAAATTATGACATTTTTGCAGCTTAAATTAATTCAGTTGTTCAATCATTAGTATCAATATCTCTAATTTAGAAAGAATACAAATCACTAAGGAAAAATACAAACAGGAAATCCCTGTCGTTAGGAATTTATCCCTGCACTCACAGAGCCCTCTGTCTCTCTCCCTTCATTTCTCTCTCTACACATACAAGTATTTTCATTCTGGTGATATTAACATAACAAAACCAAAATAAAGATGATCAATGTTTCTATCCAGGGGATTGCTAAATAAATTATGATGCATCTATAGATTGGATCCTATGCAATTGGGGAAAACAACAACAGTATGGTTTGTGTTTACAATGGAAAATCTCATCTATGTCATTAACGGTGAAATCAAGGTAAAAAGCTATGTGTGTGTTTGTGTATGTGTGTAACATGGTTTTTATGGTAGGAATCAGAGAAAACTATATTCAGTCACTAATTGAGAAGAGTAGCCGGGGTTGTTTTTAAGATTAGAAAGGAGTGCGGCCAGCAGTTGGCATAATGGCTATGTTGCTGGACTTCCATGTAGTTGACTGCAGTTTGAGTCCCGGACCTGGTAGCTTAAACTCATGTCAGGCACGCGTGTGTGCATTCCTAAGATTCCTAGAGGAGAATGGAGAAGGGACTGTGGCGTGGCCATCCCCTCCCGGGGAGTGATTTCTCTCTGTCATGCTCTGTCTTTTTGGTGAGCACACATGCCCTATCCATACTCTGTCTTTGTGGTGAGCACACATGCCCTATAGCAAAAGAAACCAATCCAAAAAAAAAAAAAAAATTATAGAGGAGTTAATGCTGTCAATTTTTCTACTTTCCTACATGTATTTTTTATTAAAGAAATGTCAAAAGACATCATGGTGTTGAAATTATGAACAAATTTAGTTTTCTTGTTTATGTTTCTTTGTAGTTAAAAAAAATCACAACAAACTTTCAAATTTTAAATATAAAATTAAAGTGTGGAAAAGTAGGAGATGCAAAAGGGCAATTAAATAAAAGAGAGAAATATAAATGGCCAATAAGCATAAAATCTCTAAACTTGACTAGTAATAAAGTGAAAATAAAATGAAATACTCTTTTACTTATACAATTGCATATATAAAATTTTACATATAAAAACGTTGGGTTTTTTTTTTTGAGTGGTTTTTGCTATAGGGCACGTGTGCTTGCCAGAAAGACAGAGAGAGACAGAGAGACAGAAAGCGAGAAATCACCCCCCCAGGGGGGATGGCCACGTCGCAATCCCTTCTCCTCCATTCTCCTTTTGGGTTCTTGGGCACTCACGCATACACACCCGGTGTGAGTTTCAGTCACTGGGTCCAGGACTACGAACCGCGGTCGAGTACATGGGAGTTCAGCGACATAGCCATTACACTAACTGCTGGTCCCACTTATAAAAACATTTTAATGATAATATGTAATGTTGGGAAGGTGTAGTAAAATGGGCACACATAAGGGTAAAGCCTATTATTACTGACTACTGGTTACATGGTACTTAAAAAAATTCCACTCAAAGGTTTATCTTATGGAAGTAATTATAGATGTTAATAAAGACTTGGCTTCAGAGATTTTTATTTTAGTCTTTGATGATAAAAATGTAAACAGTGGTATATTTATGTTATTGTCATACCATCCAAAATTGCTATGGGAAAGGATTAGGAAAACTATTTGACATAAAATACTTAGTGTCAGGTACAGGCAACAAAACAGTCTAAATGGTTTGATCCAAGGATTAATTTAAAAAGTGTGAATTTTCATGGGAAAACAGTGGGAGAGAAATGCACCAAAATGTTAAAATGGATGTCTCTAGATCATGAGATTTTTAGTGATTTTTATTTTTCTTCTATTCAGTTATTCTTAAATCCCTACAACTTAGATTCCAAGATACATTCTAGGAAATGGGGTGCCTTGTTCATTCTATAATATTGCAAAAATTTATTGAGAATCTACCTCCTGTGAGTGACATAGTTTCTTCAGATTGGGACTACACAATCTAGCAATGAAAGGAACATGTGGAAGGGACCAAGTAGCAGAAAGTCATTTAGCTTGTGAATTCTACAGACCAAAGAATGGTTTAGGGCAAAAGGGCAGAACAATGGGTAAGATCGGAGATCGGATTGCCACTGAACGAACTTGGAAATAATGTTCCAGGCATCTCCCAAGTTCTTGTCTAAATCTTTCAGATCTGTTCTCTAATTCTATTGTAGGCACACACTAAAGGCGTATAAATTTCATCTTCAGTTTCTCTTTCTCCACACACAGGTTTACTTGTCCTTTCTGGAGGAAAATGTTAGCTTGCATGAGACATCACCTCAACCTAACCTCAGCTTCAGAAGTCAGGTACACCTGCTTTAGGGCAAGCTGCCAATGGTGAGGTACGCATGTCTGTGTAATACCTCTCCAGTTAGACTGCTAAAAAGATCAGAGAACCCTGAGTGATAATGAGAGGCAGCCGTTCTCCATGCCACCAGTAATAATTTAATTGTTTTCAGATTTCTTTGAAAGTTAGCTAAGTTCTGGCCAGTTCTAAGAAAAAACAAAAACATTTAGAAAGAGAAGAGACCCACACTCCAGCTTTTTAGCATAATGCAGGCACATAGCAGATGCTCAGAAAACAGCCTTTGAATATTGTCTGAAGGAACTCACATTTTGACTTTGCCCTTGCCTGCTATGCCCTGTTCTGGTCACAGAACATTCATCTCAGCCACAATGGATGTCACACTCTCTGCATGGAACCAGCACCCTCACAGCCCCATATTTTCCACTTTGGAGGATTTTTCCAACTCCTTTGTAAAATTTGACTTTCCCTTTAAAACCTATCTGAAAACGTTGATCATCTTCATTGTAAATTGCTTTCTCTGGTTCTCCTTGCCACAGCTGGGTGCTCTTTCGCACCATTTTACTTTCAGTTTTCTGTTTCTATGACGGATTATTACTCCTTACAATCATTACTGTGCTTGATCATTCCTGGGGCCAACATTCAGTAGCTGTTTCAAGAGTCCAAGTGACATCCTCATTCATTCTGACCTATTTTAGCCTTTATATTTCTTTATGCGCCTCTGTTAAATCTACTTTCTATATGTAAGCACAATTACCAAACAAAGTGGTGTGTCTTGTAATAATACACCGTTTCTCTGAACGCACACACACGTGTTTTCATTATTTCACAACTCTAGAGTTTTTAAAGCAAACATTCCAGGGAAATGAAGTTTGTTTTAAGATATCAGGTAAACAGATGCCAAGAAGCAGCAGCTCTAAGGCATTTTCTCACCAACATTGTCTAGTAGAGGGTTCTTCTAGTGCCAAACAGAAGGGCAGGTCTCAAGGCCCACACAGTGTCAGCATGACTCCCTATTAGGAAAGCAGGTGCACCTGGCTATCTTCATCCTGAGAACCTAGGATCATAATGATATTTAACCACATTGAGTTGCTCTAAGCAAGGCACTTGGAGAATGAAGCTCTTCTGTCTTGGAGCTGGTCACTTTCTCCATCTAGCTTTCTGCTGAATTATTGAAACCTGTTTCGTTTACATTTTGTTGTTAATTTCATACCTTATGCTAAGTCTGTATTGAGTACTTAATCTTGTTAAGAAACATCCACAAAATATTTATTACTGGGGAACTTATTACATAGGTAATTGCATCCTACTTTTTTTTAAAAAAATTATTTTATGCCTTTTGTGAAATAATTAAAAAACATCATTTCAGTTTTGATCTTTTGGGGATTAAAACTATATTTAATCATGCAATGTTTTTTTTATTATTTTTGTTCTTGTGTTATAGCAATGTGCAGTGGTTTTTATCTCCTCTTTGTACTTGCAATAACATATTATTTGACCATGAATCACTTTAATGGATTGAAACATAAGCATGTGAATTGAAAAATAGATACATTAGTCAAATCAATAAATAAATATGAAAATATATTTCTACGATGAAAAACCATCTTGGCTACTGTGTCCTCCAACTTGGACAGAGAGAGCTGAAATATATGGCTGTAAAATATAGCTTGCCATGTCAACTAGCCAGTGCCTGCAGCCTAAAAGGAATTTTGAGCACTGGGTAAGTAGTATTTCATCAACAAAATCATAAAATAAAGACATTAAAATGAAGGGATGATGGAGTGCTGCAGGACGTTTGTAAAATCACCCTTCAGTCTGAGGCTGGAGTAGTTTAGTATTAGACATTGCATACTTTTCATATAAATTTGCTTACAAATAGCATGCCTTAACAAGCAGTATTACCAGGCTGCCCCTGTAGCAAATATATTTCTACTATTGTCACTAAACAAACTCTACTTGCACTCTATGGTATAGCTAGGGCAGAAATAAATAATTCATCTCTGGTCTAAAAAAGTACAACTATTACAATCTTCACCCAGAGTATTTGTCTTTGTTAATTAATGACTTAACGTAGCTCCTTTAGCTATTCAAAAGCCAGCTACCCCATTTTTATATACTTCTTCTCATGTGCTGTCTTTATTGGATGAAATCCCCTATTAGTCATAATCAATGTTCAATCTCTAATTTCATAAGATAATAAAATGGGCTGCATGGATTATTAGTCGTTACATTGTGTAACTTATCAGTTATTTGTCAGATGAATGTTGGAATATAATTAACATGCATTATTTTAACGAATACAACTGAGAAATAAGGATTTTAAGTGACTTGCCTTTCTCAGAAAGTAGGCACAAAATACAGTAAGGAAATCCGTATTTGCATTTATTTACATATCAGCGTAATTTTTTTTCCTGTAGCACATAGCATTAGTTAATATCTTTCAACTGCAAATTGCTATAATTTGTTGTTTGATTATATTTTTACACACATTAATAAGATCAAGCAGCATTAATTAAAATTTGTAGGTTCTATTGGATGGAGGAAACTTTGTAGAACAGATGTGAAATTAGGTAGGAGAATTTGAGATTTCGAGTTGAATGGACATGCTAAAGTTCTTGTGATAAATGCCCCACTTCGCGTTTTCTCTCCATAAGCACAGGAATCACCTTTGAGGAAAGGGTATTTGCTCAACTTCCCCAAGAACCATTTCTGGGTACCCCTTGCCTCCCTCTGCATCCTGGGTCCTGC
>NW_006159672.1:2469774-2499760 GCF_000334495.1 Tupaia belangeri chinensis | reverse complement strand
GCCTGCTGAAACTTTATATGGCAAGGACAATAGTGCTATTGGACCCATTTCCACAGAATGTGAGCACTGGAGTAAGCCTTTAAGATTTCACTGCTCTTTAGTTTAAAGCTGTTATTGTGCTATTCTTGATTCGTTCAAACTGGGAACCAAGCAATATCCCCAACTGAAGTTTTCATTTATAATTTGTCCATTTCCTACAAGGATTATTCTGATGTGACCTGTCGCAAAAGGTGGAATCTGAAAAGCAGAAGTTGGGGTTTCTAACTCATACCGAGGTAATCCAGCATCTTGTCCAGGTGTGGGAGAGTCTCCTTTCTCCCTTGGGTTGTTAGGGGCAATGGGAAGGAAGAATGTTCTTTATGAAAGAGGTTCTTCTCAGGAGCTCTGAAACAGGACCCAGACAAGAAATCCCTGGGCACCTCCCATGACCTCTAGCTCCTGTCCTTACTGAGACGCATCATCTGAACTCTGGAAGCAAGGGTCTGGAACCCCCGGAAGAACTATCAGGTTATCTCTTCATGCACATATTTCAGCAATTACATTGAGTAACAAAACCCCTGTAACAAGAGGGACCAATGGCTCTTCCCTCCTTCCTGTGCCCTCTAGTCAGCCCTAACCCCAACAAAGGCAGGAATCTACCTTCTGGCCACCAGCCCAAGAAAGCTATCTTTGGGGGTCACCCTACTGCTCCAGATTCACTTGTACCAGTTATAACGTGCATTTTGTGTGAAATTTTTTATTCAGGGTAACTGGTGTGACACTGAGTCTGCTTTTTCCCCGCTCCCTTTCTTTTTCCCTGTTTTCCCTGGTTTATTCTCTGTCTAGTTGTTTCTGGCTATGGCATAGCCCACCCACGTGCAGGTGTAGAGATGGGTGAATAAAAGTCAGAGACAATTCAAGGTAATTGTGTTGAAACCTTTGTAGAACATCTGCAAATGGGCTGCATTTGTAAAATATATCAGTATATGATTTTAGAATCAATAGCTCAAACTTTTATCTTTTTATTTATTTTCAGGAAGATAAGGGGGGGAGATATACAAAAATTCATCTGAGTAATAAATGTTTTTGAATTACAGAAATGTTAGCACCATTTAATGTCAAATGGGGAATAGTGCATGCACATAAACATTTAAAATAATGCCAGTAAAAATTATAGTGACTCATTGCATAGACCACCCTGTATCAGCAATCATCAGCTGATTTTGAGCAGCTATTTCTGGATCGACATTGCGCTTTATTTAATGCATCGACTTCAACATACTGTTGTCATTAAAGTTACTAATAAATGCGATTTAATTTTTAATGCAGTAAATTGTTTATTGTACAGATGTCGTGTTCTTCTTTGGAGGAAGTCGGAGGGTCATTTCTTATACAAAGCACCTTCCACTTACAGAAAAGCCAGACTTATAGCTTTAGCTGTATTTCTTGTGTCTGTGTCCTCATTCCCTGAGTGTGAAAACTTTATTGCTCATTATCTACTGGGCTGTGATGAAGTGACAGATGATTTATTGGGAGCCAAAAACTGTGTTTCAACAGTGAACATTTTTATCCTTTTGTATTGCAGTCCTGCCAGCCTTCTCTGACTGCCGAGGCAACAAATAAAGAAAACTCGATGCTGGAGGGGCCGGCCCTCTCACTCATAAAGGTCCACGTTTCAGATCACACTCTGTTCCTAATTTGATTCAATTCCCTTTTGTTGCTTAAAAATTCAATTTGTTTAATTGAGCTGTTTGACAGTAAAATCTGAATTCCATGCATTTTAACCATTCATATTAAATTTTCCTCTGTATAGTACTTTTATTAATGTACTTTATAGGCAGAGGCTTAATTTAAATTTGGTGACCTCACAAGCTTATAAAAAACCCGAATTCTTGTTTTTTTTTTTTTTTTCTCAAACGTAAATTAAAATGAATAAATGCAAACCAATGGCACCGTTGTGCTTTCTTCATTGAGTTTAATGAGTCAAGGAAAGGAACCCGGGGTATGGGAATATGAAGTGTGAAGGTTTGTATGTGTATGTGGGTTTAGTGTATTTTCATATTTTAAAAGATGACCTAATATCGGAGCAGAAGGGAAATATAAATGCCCTGCCTTCAACAGTTAGAAAAGCAAGTCTCTATCTTCCATTAAAAAGGTAGGTGAGGCGCTGTATAATGGAATATACAATGTCTGCTTTTTACAGGGTTGCAAATTGATTGACATTTAAATAGCTGAACATCTTTTCCTTTAGGATTAATAAGGTATACAGAAACCAACATAAGATTTTTGAGGTTTACTAAACTTTAATCTGTAAAATTTAATAGCAATAGCCGAGTCATTATGTGTATGTAGAATGCCGTGTGACTTTCCAAACACTTTTAAGCAATGAATTATGTTACAGGAATGGGTTGGCTGTGTATCATTATGTCCAGGTAAATGCCAGGATGATGACATAATTGGTAGTTGGGAGTAAAATACAACCCCTGTAAAATGTTACTAAGGTAAATGTGGAAGGATTGTAATTCATTCTACATAAACATGACTTCTAGGTATTTATCATTTTATGAAATACAGACTAACTTGATCTCACTAGGCATTGTTTTTCTCTTGCCTTTGTTATTTCATTCAGCAGTATAACCATGTCCTGGTTTCAAAATTGCTAATTCCTTTTTATTCAACCATTTTTTCAGGGTACCCCAGTGAATTTTAAGACTCCTTTCATGCACTAGGGACTAAGTATTCTGTAAATGCTAAATCCTAAAAACTGGCCTTAATAAGAATGATAGTCCACCAATTTCAGACAATGATAAATTTATGACTTTGGATTAAAGGTCAGATGGCTATTTCAGACATTAAAACAGCCCAATTTCATAATACCCAGCACCTTAAGGAAAGACATTTTTGCACACGGGTGCCTGTTAGTTCCTACTAAAGACATACAGTAATAGTTTGGAAGTCAAGAAGCCCATTTCCTACCTGTGCAGTGTGCTTTCCCTTCGCCCTAGGCGACTGTTTAACTTTTAACCCTCTTGTTCACACAGCGTACATGCATAAAAGTACAATGTACCACATAAGGAAGCAGGTCTTGCAACATTTGTTTTATGCTGTTTGCTATAAGACACATTACTCATGTTTTCAGACATTTTCTGCTGTCCCAAAATAAGGAGTCATTTTCTCTAAATGGCCCTGTTTGCTTTAAATTCGTTTGGTTTCATGTTATCTTGGCCCTTCCAACATCAACAAAGCATCTAACTAAGAGAAAGTGTCTGGCATAAAAATGCCATTGAAAAAGCCTTTTGTTTGCCCATTCTTTTGGGGTGTTTGATTTTATAGTATTTCATCAAGCCTCTACTCTGTGTACCAGCCACTCTCGTGTCATGTCTGGGATGAACTGCTTTATAACTATGAGGCATCTCTCTCCCTCCTAACAATCTTGAGCTGTTGCCTATGATAAATTATCCCAACCATCACTTGGTGTTTCCTCTCTCCTGCTCTCAGGCCCAGCAGCATTCTAGAGCAGTAGACAGAGAAGACAACTGATATGACAACTCTGCAGCATATGGCAAACCCTTAGATACCTTGGCTAATTAGTGATACTAGAAAAAAAAAAAACGATATTGTCAGGAATCAGCCCTCTTTCCACTAATGGGGTTCATGATTCAAAGCTTGGGGTAACCACTTCATGAAGTTTAAAAATCAGTGGGGAGAGACTGGCAGGTGACATGATGGCTAAGGGCACTGGACTCTGTCCCAGACCTGGTGGCTTGCTTTCTCACTTCTGCTCTCTCTCTCTCTTGCTCTATCCCTCTCTGTTCAAATCAAAATAAACTAAATAAAATTAAATAAAAAATAATTCTTAAAAAAATCAATGGAAAAATAGAGGCAGATGAGAAATTCCATAAAATCAAAACACAACTATGGCTCCTGCAGGTGAATAGGAGAAATACTTTAAGATGATATTTGTCCTGGAAGCCATGATCCTCAGAAGCAATAGAAAAATATAAACTTGCTTAACCTTGTTTACTCTGCATTTTCTTTTTTGTTTATTTTTATTCATTTATTTCTAGTTCTTAGGTTTTCCACAAAAAGGTACTATCCCAATTTGTACAGTAATAAAGAAAGATTTAGTGGATGAGATTTGCTACATGAACATGCCCAAATTGATATGGTTACTCTCTTTTCATTTTATCTAGAATGTAGAGAGTGGGGAACTGAGAATTCTACAAGGAAAGAGCTCCTGTTTTCTAAAAGATCTCTGTGGTCTTTAGTTGAAAAACCAAACAAAGAAACAAACAGCTATCTGGGGATATAGGTGAAATACGTTATTTAAATAAAAGTAAAATGACCTTACTCTAGTAATTTTATTTAATAAAATTCAAGATAGAATAGTTTCTTTCTAAGTTTGCTTTGATCTAAACAATGTTTTTGTTTTTTGGAGAGGTTTTTGCTATAGGGTGCGTGTGCTCGCCAGACAGAGACAGAGAGACAGAAAGTGAGAAATCACCCCCCAACAATCCCTTCTCCTCCATTCTCCTCTCAGGATCTTGGGCATTCACGCACACACACCCAGTGTGGGTTTTTTAAGCCACTGGGTCCGGGACTTGAACCGCAGTCGACTACATGGGAGTCCAGCGGCATAGCCATTACGCTAACTGCTGGTCCCTAAACAATAAGTTTTGAGGTCCTAGTGCATAGCAAAGGAGATTAAAGATATAAAGATGAAGATTATATAGATAGATAAAAGAAGTTTAAAAGATATTTTCTAAAGTTCCTTATTGTTCTCTCCCTAGAACCTTCACAGTAGCAAAATCAAGAGAATGTTAAAGTGTCAACAGTTGGGAGTTGTTTCTTGTCTGGAAAATAGATGATTAACTGTAGAAGAGAGATGACTCTTTTCAATCCTTTTGCCTGCCTACTGGCAAATGAACAGGAGAGAAGCACTTGAAGAGTGGAGCCCTCTGCAAATTGAACAATGGAAAGTTGAGTCTAGCATTGTAAGGTCCTCAATGAGATCAGAAACCTATAGAAACTGCACAGAACTTGTTTCTATAATGATCTGAATTACTATTTTTCCTGTTGTTTTTCATTTTTTCTATCTCCCATTCCAAAAATAAGTTTAGGGACAAAGTTGTGTTTTTATTTTTGTTATTCTCCATAGTATTAGCTAAATGCTCTTAATGTTATTAGCAGAGTGGTGAAGTACCCTGACTTTTAATCCAGATAACGCAAAATCTATATTAAGATAAAGCAGTCAAGAAAAAGATAAAGGGGTCAGCTGGTAAAGCTGGTGTTGAAATGTAACATAATTTCTGAATTGTTGATTGCTGTTTATTTAGACAAGGCACAGTGCTGGGAGCTAAAAAACCAACTGTATCAAATGGCCCAGTGACAGCCCTGTTGTACGTGGGTATAAACTGTGGCAGCTCAGGCGAAGCTGAGGATGATGATTCCTGGGGTGAGAAGGGAAGGCAATGTGTGTGATGTGTAAGTTGGGCAAATAATCTTTGTGCCTAAAAAGAAACCCAATTCATAATTAAAAGTGAGGCCCCCCTGGGTTTGTAAGCACACACTTTGGAGCCAGCAAGGCCCACATTCAAATACCAGCTTTGCAGTTTTCTAGCTGTGTGCCATTTGTTCTAAGTTTTCCTCTTCTGAGAATGAGACATAAAACTCAAACTGTCTTCACAGGGTTATAGTGAGGACTGCATGGCATAGTGAAGTATATTACTTAGCTTTACATGTAAATGCACACCACACTGAAGATGCCATCTATAACTCTCCTTTATTAGAGAGGGTACTGGTAACAAAGTGGACCATCCATCCATCATTAGAAACTGTTTTTTCTACAATGCTACAGGTGGCCTGAGTACTGCAAGAAAAGGGTCAGGCATAAAACGTCAAAAGCTGCTGCTGAACTCTAGAGAGCAGATTCCCTCACCTTTTTATTTTTCAAGATAAATGATTTTATTTTATTTTAATTTGCCAGAGGGTGTATGTGCTCACCCAAGACAGAGAGAGAAAAGGAAAGTGAGAAAGCACCCTCAACGGAAGATGATCATGCTGCAATTCCTTCTGCACCATTTCTCTCTCCTTTCAGGATTTTGGACATGTACAAATGCCCTGCATATTTTTCAAGTTGTCGGGTTAAGGACTCAAACTATACAGTCAGCCATGCTGGCTCCAGCTACCTTAGCCAACATGTCATCGGCTAGCCCATTTTATTGTTTTGTAAAAATAACAGACATTTTTTTTACAAAAATTAAAACAATGCTGAGATTAGCATACGCCTATGCTCTACCAACTCTCCCCTACCCCAGTTCCTGGTGATTACATTTATGGTATTTGTATAGTTATATACACTTTTACATTTGTTACTTGCTTTATCAGCTTTAAAAATGACAGTTTAGAGGCTAGAAGATGGGGTAGTAAAATGTGATGCTCTGTGAGGCTGCCATACAGGAAGGTGCTGGGTTTGTGTATGAGACCTTCCTGAGTACACTGGTATGGCCGTGTGCATGATCTGGAGCTGGCTGAGGCTGGGTTCTGATGTTAAGAGATACTTGACGGTTCTGTCTTTTTCTCTCTTTTGCACACACATGATCATGGAAGAAATAAATAAGTAAACTTTAAAAGATTACGTCTTTGTTCTCCTGATGTAAACGATGAGAAAATAGTGAATTTACACTCTTTCTAACTGAGTTGTCCTCTTTAGTACACACTGTTAGAGCTGTTTTATGTTATTACAGGTTTACATGCTTATACGTACATGCAGTTACACACATGCATGTGCAACATGGACATATGTATACACATATACATGCACTTTTTTATCATAATTTTTATAGTTGTCATAATTTAATATGCCGGATATTTGGGCTTGATGATCATGACCAATCCTTTGTCAATTGTCTTTCTATTTACTTTTCATGGGCTTAGACTTGCCCGCCAGCTATTTCTAGGAGAGGGGTTTATTATAGGTACTATATTTCCTGGGTTTTTGTATGTTTATTTCTTTTAATACTTAAATTACTGTTGGGCCAGGTATAAAATGCTTGGGTTAACACTTTGTTTCCCTTAGGAGTTTGAGATGGCCCTCTGCTACTCGAAAGCCCTGAATACTCCATTGTTTCTTACTGAATGGTTCTTAGGTTGACAGAGCTCCTCCTGGATCCCCAAAGGGTTCTTTCTCCTTTTGGAGGATCGATAACTTTACTAGCATGTGTCTCAGTATCGACCATTCAATATCATTTTTCTTGGTCAACAGCATACTCTTTCAATCAGTGGATTCAAATTGCTGTTTATTTCTGAAGTTTTCTTAAATTATATCTCAAAATTTTTTGCTTTTCTATTCCCAGCTTCTTAGCTTTCTGCTTCAAGGATATAATCTGTGTGTGTGTTTTTCTCTGACATGTTATTTTGCCTCTAGTCTCTTATTTTCATTTTCTTTCCTCAGTTCCTTAGCCCCATCCTCAGTGTTTTTCCTATGTAGTTAGTAACACCAGGGGTCATCAAAAACTTCATGGAAAATACATTCTATGAAAAAGCTGCATGGATTTCAAAATTTTTGCACCAAAATAAGGTCGTACTTTAATTTCATTTTCCATGAGCTATTAAACAATTTAGAATTATTTATTTAATTTTATCTATTATTACTGTTATTTTAATTTTCTGTAGGTCATGTGTGCTTACCAGAGAGAGAGAGAGAGAGAGAGAGAGAGAGTAAGCTGCCAGCTCTGGGACTCAAGTAGTCATGGATGGTCAGCCATGTGGGAGTCCAGTGCCTTAGCTACTGTACTACCTGCTAGCACTCCATGAGCTTTTTGAAATTCTCACATAGAACTTTTTGTTTAGGCTTTTGTAAGGCTGACCTTCATTTCTGTGATGGTTTTATTTTTTACTCATTCTTTTTTTTCTCTCTCTTATTCTTTCTGCTGTTGGTACTCCATGTATTTTTCTGATTTCCTGTTGCTCTTTAATGCACCAAAATAAACTTGTTTGTGAATTCCCTTTTCCATGAGCTTTCTGAAGTCTACTCATGTTGTACCTCCTGCTTAGAATAGCCTTCTTGCCTGCTGTATAAATCTGAACTATTTTGAAGTCTAAAATAAAAGTTATTATCTCAAAAATGTTTTCAGGATATTAAAATCAGAGTTAGTTATAGCCTTCTCTAAGCTTTCAACAATAGTTTATCTCTACTCTTAGATATTGCTTTCTGTCATTTGACTTTTCTTCTAGTTAGTCTGGTATAATATCAACACTGTAAAAAGTTATCTCAAAAATGTTTTCAGGATATTAAAAATCAGAGTTAGTTATAGGCTTCTCTAAGCTTTCAACAATAGTTTATCTCTACTCTTAGATATTGCTTTCTGTCATTTGACTTTTCTTCTAGTTAGTCTGGTATAATATCAACACTGTATTATCAAAAAGAGGGTACAGACTCTGAAACTGGGCTGACCTGAACTGGAATTCAGATATTGCATGCTGGTCTTATCACTTGGGTAGTAACTTTGAGCCTGCCAAGCTATTCCTGAGTTAACAAAAAGGGTCAGCACTAATACTTACAGAAGAGTGGGACACTTGTCCTCTGCAATAGACTGTAAGCTAAGTCAGGGCAGGAAATGGGTCTTTCTTATTCGTTCCTATATCCATAGCTTCTTGTACAGTACCTGGCATATAATAGGTACCAAGAAAATATTTGATGGATAAATTAATTGATTAATTTGTGGTATTGTTATAAGTAACAAATGAGGTCATTTATATAAAGATCTTGGCACATGGCAAGCTGTTACTACTACTGTTATTTCTCAATTGCACACGGCTATTGCTCTGATTCATGAGAGTTTTGGAAGCTAGAGACTAAGTTTTGTTCATTGTGTTCTCAACTAGACCTTTCCTGTGGTAAGTGCCTCAAGCCATTGAATACAATTTCATGATCGTTGCAGCTGAAAACAAACCTCAGGCAGAAAACAAAACAGATGAGCTCTTTTCCTTTTTGGAGCTTATGGCTATTTGTGTTCAAATTGTAATATCATAAGCCCAGCGGTCATTTAACGCATACATTTTATCGTAGGGTAAAGATGGACTAAAAGCTTACATTTATTGAGCATTTAGTACATGATAGACCCTGATTTCATTTTACTTTATTTTAAACTTATTTTATTTTATTTTCACTGCAACCCTATACGAAAGTTACTATTACTATTCTCAATAAATTGACAGGACAACAACACTCAGACAGATCATGTAATTTTCTCAGGGTCACTCAGCTAGAAAAGGTGGAACTGAGATGAAAACTCAGTATGTTGGCAGGATATAAACAGGAGGGATTTAATCTCTTTGTAGCAGTGGAACTGGTGTTAAGTTGGACACTCATTGAGAGAAGTCTTAAGGTAGTATCTATAATAGGAAAAATGTGGGTTTTAGAGTCTGGTATGTTTGCTCTATTCACAATTTACCATTTGACCTTGGGCAAGTTACTTCTCCTAGTTTGTGTGTGTGTGTGTGTGTGTGTGTGTGTGTGTGTGTGTAGTGTATGTATAATTTGTATTTGCTAGAGGATACATGATTTTGCCAGAGAGGGAGACACAGATAGATAGAGAAGGAGAGGGAGAAAGCAATCCCCAATGGGGAATGGTCATGTTGTAATCCTTTCTCATCCATTTATTAACTCTATTATGATTTTGGATATGCACATTACACATGTCCAGCATTTTTCTTAAGCTGATGAGTCTAGAATTTGGACTGCATGGTCGACTTTGTGGGATCCAGTTCCCTTAAACAGTGGGTCATGGGGATGTCCCCAGTTGTCTTATTTTAATAATGGGCACAATAGTATCTGCCTAATTGGGTGGTGGCAATGTGTTTTGAGTGTGATAATAATGGCAGTTTTTGTCCAGAGAGAGGGCCAACAAAGGTTGGTTGTATTCTTTCTAAGGAATCATTTCCCAACGGAGTCTCTCATCCTCTGAGAAATAGTTTGACAGAATGTACCATCAGGTTTCCAGCTACATTGAACTGTAACCTTTCTTTCTGTATGGCTCTTATTCTCATTTTATGAGTGTTTTGCTCTAAGGAAAGAATACAACCCAAAGGAGTCTCTCATCCTCTGAGAAATAGTTTCCAGCTACATTGAACTGTAACCTTTCTTTCTGTATGGCTCTTATTCTCATTTTATGAGTGTTTTGCAAGATGCTGGAAATAGAGAAAAATTACCCATATACTTTGTCTTAGGGAAACTTTGCTCTATCTGTCCTTATAGAAAATATAGTGTGATATTTGGCTTCCTTAGGCATCATGGGAGATCAAAACATGCCCAATTATTTAATCCTCCATCCCTCCTCATCCTGTTCTTGGTACCATTTGACCCTGTTGAGTGGTCTCAACTCTGTCTGGTCTGGGGCCTTTCTTCTGTCTAGGGATTATTCAGCATTGACATCTCCTTATTGATAAAATGCTTATGGCTTCTAGTTCCTCTAGGAATATGGCTTCCAGAAGTTGTTTGCTTATATGAATCAACCAAAGCACTGGGTACATGTAAATTATTAGATCCACCACCCATTAAATTCTCAATCAGTAGATTTAAGGTGAGGACACAGGCATCTGGGTTTTTAATGAGCAGATGAAGATGATCTGAGTCTCAGCCTTTGAGATACACTGCTTTACTTTCAGGAAGAATGATCAACTTGACCCTGTTTGCTTGTATCCTGGTAACCCCACACTTCTAGGTAAAATGAAATAAAAATCGTTCTAAAAATATGTAAATTTAAGCTCTTAGAGACTCATAGGGACTATCTACCTGGGCCTAGGGACAAAGTTTTTAGTCCTAGTCTCTGCCCAATTTTCCTAAAATCACCTGCCATCCAATTCTCTAATTTCATTCTCAACCCACTGTTGGGGACTCCCAAAGATAATTGCTGGACACCAGATACAATGCTCATCTGAGAGAAAGCTATGGGGATCTCTGTCCTCTTTTGTTACCCCCTCCTACCATGCTACATGTGGCTTCATGGCCAGCAGGGGGTGTAGCTCCCAACACCTGTCCCACCACAGGGCACGTGTATGTCCATGTGCTGGTTCCCCCAGGCTCCCTGTCCTCAACCACTAAGTTTGCAGTGTACAATCACATGGGAAGGCATGACAGTGACTCTTTCTGCAGAGGACAAGGGCTAAGCTTCTATGCAAGCTCTGGTTTTCCAATTTAAGCTATTGCTGAGCCTGTAATATCTCCTTCGTTCATTTGAAGAGTCACTGCTGTGCTAGTATCTAATTCATTACTCATTAAAGCAGTTTGAGATAAGGCACAGTGTGTACTAAAAGGTGCTATATAAAACCAAATTAAATATATTTTAGTACAAGTGCACTCAGCCAGTTGTTCCCAAGAAAACCTGATAATTAGGACTCTAACTTGGTCCGATGGTGTAATCTAGCCCAGAAAAAGATGCTTATTATAGCCATGCCATTCATTCAGGCATTTATGAAAATGTTTCAATTACATAGAAATATTTTAGGAGTGTATAAATTGGCTCTAAAAATCAGTTTGGATTGAAGGTTGGTGTTCGGAATCTCAACCTCTGGCTCAATGTAAATTGTTTCACAGTTCCTTTTTTCCTTTCATATTCTTCTTCCTACCTCTTTTCTCTTTCTTGTAAAGTCAGTTTTGCTTTTTCTAACTTCAAACACTAAACATTGGTGTTCCTGCTTATTTGGGCTCCCTGAACTAAAAAATAGCTTCCTTTCATAGACTATTGCCTTAGTCAGCTCGGGGGTTCATAATAAAATGCCATAGAGTAGATGGCTTAAATAACAGAAGTTTATTTTATCACAGTTTTAGAGGCTGGTGATCCAAGACCGGATGCCAGCATGGTTAAGTTCTGGAGGACTCTCTCTTGGGCTTGTGGATTGGTGTCTTCTTGTTCTGTCCTCACATGGTGGAGAAAGGGGGAGAAAGACAGTAGGAAGGATGGAGGGAAGAAAGCAAGGAAGGAGAAAAGGAAGAGGGTCAGTGAGCTTTTCTATGTCTTTTCTAATAAAGTCTCTAATACTATCATGAGGATCCCTGTTCCTGAGGACACCTCCTTCATGACCTTACTTAGCTGGAGTTACTTCTCAAAGGCCCATCTTCAAATAACATAGCACTGGGAATTAGGGCTTAAATTTATACATTTTTGGAGGACACAAACATTAAGTCCATAACCATCATATTTTTAAAAAGTATTTTCTTTTAGTAAGCTATAATTTGCTTGGGATAAGTAGTGGCAAATCCAAACAAAATTATCTGCATGTAGATACAAACAAACCAAGGGCAAAAAAAATAATCATTCAAAATGCAGAAAGACGTTTTCTCAAGTGGGCAGTGAGGCATGAATCAGAGGCTCCTGAGGGTCCACTGTCACTGTGAACCCTCAAGTTTTCTAAGCATGATGGGAAGATTATATCTAGATGTACACCAGGAGTACATTGAATGAGACTATGAAGCCTAGTCTTGGAGATCAAGGTGGTCTTGCCAAAATTAACCAATTTTCTCCTTTGTTACCAATGTCTCTCTTCACCATCAGTACTCCTGATAATTCCCATAGTCCACAGTAATCTCCCTGCTGACTAATAAAGTGGCTCCCATTAAAATAGCAGAATTTACTTTGGCAGTTTCTGAAAATCTACCACAAAGATGTAAAGTTTCCTTTATAGAGCTTTTCAACATAGAGAGCCTTTGAGCATTTTAAGAATTTTTATAGGTGATTGCATGACTTACTCTTAGTTATTGGACAATGAATCCACTAGGCAGTGAATACACAATGGCTTAGACATGGATTACATTTGAAAGTATCCTGCTGATGTGCTGCCCCTAAGTTCCAGCTCCGTCCATGGATGTTCCTCCAGATGCATCACCAGGCTCTTCCTAGCAAGCTCCTCAGGCCTGACCTTGGATTCACCCTTATTTCTATCCTTACTCTTTAGCCTGTGAGGTACCTGATCCACCAACCACTGCAGTATGTAAACACATCTATTTAAACGAATGGTGGATTCCTAAGAAGCAACATTCACTGATTTCCATGCCAAGCACTGTGCTGGGCCCAAAAGCTATGATATGATTGATAGGTGGCTTGCAGTGTAGTGAAAACAATTCAAATTATGATTCTAGGAGAGTGTGGTAGGTAGTAGAACATGTATGCATAGGTACAAAGAAAACACAGAGGACAAGGGACCAAAATAATTCCTTTGTTTGGCAACTAGTTGTCACTGGGCTGGGTACACAAGGATTCACCCAAGATGTGTGGATCCATCCAGAAAGTAGCTGGCCCCACTGGTTGAGGGTTCCATTACATTTAGTTTAAATGACATCTTGGTCTCATGCCCAGTCTGCCATATTGAAGCTGAATGTGACCCAGTTTATCCTCATGCTAGGATGAGCCCAAGGCAACTATGGATATTTCACAATCTTCACTTTATGGGACTGATTTATTCTTCCCACATAGAGACATGAGCATGAAGACAGATGTGGAAACTAATAAGATGGACTCAGTTTTAGTCCATAGATAAGTAGCAAATGAAAAACTCAAAGTAGTATGGAAGTTTAAGGTCTTAGAAAGCCTGTGATCATGGTAGGAAGAATATTGCTACTCCAGGGACTTGACTTGAGGAAGACTTCCTGTGACAGATCCTCTTGGATCCATTAAACGCACGTGATAATCCGAGGTGTCCACTGTATTGCAGACAGAATGCCAGATCTTGCAATCACCCTTCTCTGAGTCAAAGCTCATATGCAGTTACTCCTCTGAAAGGGTTTTTCTAAGAGGTATTTGGGCACCTCATAAAAAATAACATCAAATAGAAGCTCAGGGTTTTCCTTGAAACAGCAAAGAGAGAGTGGGTGTGCAGGAGGGTACAGTGGCATCTCTATTAGTCTAACAGGCCCTTTCAAGGGAAAATACACTGTTCTGATACAACATACCTGATAAATCCTCAGCAGCTATTTATTATATTTGAAATAACTTTTTCTATACTAGATCTATGTTTCTCTGGTAGATTAGAAAATTTATAAATATTGGTTATTTGAAGAACATATTTTACAAATTCATTGACTGTGGTAATTTATTGAGAATTCTATGTCCAGGTGTTAGGCATGAATCTGCTCTAAAGTGAAATGCCTAGGCTAAAAGTTGTTCTAAAGCCTGTAATGAGTTATTTTAATTCAAAATCACTCAGTATTTGTAGGCTTAAATCAGACAAACCCACAACTGTATTTTAACATAGTTTCCTTTTTTTTTCCTTGCGTGTGTTTGGTAACAACAGTCTCCTTAAACCGTAGTGGCATATAGCCAGAGGAAAGAGAGGTGTTAATGAGACTCAGTATAAATGGAAGGAGCGCAGGACTGACAGTTTTCTGTAGTGCAGTTGGCACTGGATCGAAAAGACAGGTGGTGGCACGAAGCTGACCGATCACCTTAGATAATGATGAAAGAGTAGTGACAGGGGGAAGATTCAAGGTCCACTGAAGAATCACACTGGGCCAGGGAGGCAGGAGAGGCCTGTGATGGGAGAAATACATCACTGACTCTTCGTCACACCAGTTTCTTCAGTGAAATATGAGAACACTGATAAGCAGACCCTGCCATATTGATACCAGGAATTGGAGGAACAGACCTGGGAAGGGAGCAGACACCAGAATTGGGCTGGTGTGCTCAGCAGGACAGAATGGATAGGGCAGCTGAGGCACCTGGGAGCGTCTGGGTCTTTAAAGGATGTTTGCCCTATGTATTGATGATTGTTGCTATTTTTACAAAGGTGATTTATTTCATTCTTATAATTCTTGACTCTGAGATGACTTTTTAATATTTAGGTGTTGGTTATCTATGACTAAGTTTACTCAGGTCCTTTCCTAGAATTGTCTTTTCTTCTGCTCATTTCTCTGCTTAATGAAAATTTTTCTTCTTCTTTTTTTTTATTTTTTAATCCAGAAAACAAGTAAAAAATAAAAGACAACTCTTTCCTGTTACTTTTGGGGAGGATCTGTTGATAAGATGGATGTAGGAAGAGGATGAGTCATTTGGTTGATGAGAACTTGGGAGATCATCTTTAATTTTCAATGATCTCTGCTCTACCTGTAGGTATAGAATAAGTTACATTTTTTCTATAATGCCAGTGCTAAATTTCTGCTGGTCCTACTGAGTACTAAAAGCGGGGGAGACAGAGTAAAGTGAAATAAATGTATACCCCATGGCTATAAAAATAAAACGTTACTTCCTCATGCCTTGGGGTATAGGCAGCCAGAGTCAAGAGACAAGTGGAGATTTCTGTATCATCAAAACAAACAAAAATAAAATGCAAGACTTTTGTCCAAGAGAAATCCATGAAGACAAAGAGGGACCCCAAGGAACAAACAAACTCAGGAGCTCATAGGCTGCTCAAGCTTCTTAGCAGAGATGATACAAACATTGAAATTTCTGTATTACCTATAGGTTTTTAACATTCAGGGGATGAGAGCAAAAGGGAAAAATTCTATTACTGCTACCAGGTGACATAAAGTCACCTTTCAGATTTCCCTGCAGCACAAAATAGAAAACAATAGGACTAGGCCAGCGCGTGACAGAAATATTCAGCTCTGCCCACCTCCTACTGTTTACCTATAGAGTATGTGATTTCCATGGGATTTGCGTCATGGTTTTTGTCTTAGCCCATAGATCAAGCTGAGCTTATGGAAGACTGATCAATTTCAGTTAATGTTAAAAATTAGTTCAAGACCATTTTGGAGAAAAATAGTTCTTTTCTGCTATTTCCTAGTAATGACCAGAAATATGAGCAGCAATCCTTCTCTCTCGCTTATATGACTTGGCTTTGTAAGATATTCCCCTAATGGGTTAGATTTAGCATTGTCACTCTTGAAATTAAATGCTGGTGTTTAAAACTTCATTTTTATAAGAAGAACTTGACATTAATAATTTTTATACCTTTGATTAAATAACTAAAAATACATTATTATTGGGTTAATAATTACTCTAGATATGTGCAGGTTTTTGACCATTTCATTGCATTATTATGGCACAGAAGCAAAATTTCACTCATATATTTGACTTAAATGGCAGTCTTTAGGGATCTGAATCAGAAATGATAAGTTCTACTGCAATTTACATGTTAAGTTCTGTAACCCCGTGATAGTTCAACCATTTGTTAAAAAAAACAGTAGGTGGCCTGTGGTCTGATTTTCAATGAATAATTTTATTTTACATCTAGCACAAGGTCCAGCTGGATGTTTCATTACATTAAAAATTTCACCAAGTGACATAAACCTTGTAATTAAAAAAGTGTTAACTTTTTATAGAGAGCCCAGATAATTTTCAAAAACATTCCTCCACAATGTGGTTGAGCTAGAGACACAGAACTGTTGTCCTGTAAAATGTTTTCCTTTAAATGATTTAAGTTGTGTGTGTGTTTTCCTTTCTCAATGAGGAAGCTTAAGGAATTTAATGGAAATTAGGAATTAAGTGATTGCTTAGCACCTGACTTTTGGAACATATTTCTAAATCATTTAACTACAGTTTTATGTATCTGTGTAGTGATTCATTTCTCTTGGATGTCTTTTATTATTTGAAAATAGCTCACAATTTATTACCATGGCCTTGTTTGTCTCACATTTGTCTAATTGGTAATGCTTCTCTGGCATGTCTTCATAAAGGGTGAAATCAACATTATCATGGCAGTTCCCCGTCTCCTATGAGGAGAAGTCCCAGAATTACCCATGCCATCCGAGATCCCAAAATACCCATCTTGCCCACAGGCACCTGGAGGGTCTGCAATGTACTGACATTATTCTTAGACACAATGCCTGGGACTTCTAGGAATGGTGTCCCAGCAACGACCAATCGGTATCCACCTATGATCCAGTGCTCCTGTATGCATTTGGGTAGGGACTTCTACTTCTGGAAAACATTGAAAAAGAAAAAAAAAAAAAAGGTTGCCTTCTGTGTTCAAAGCATAGTGGGAATGAAAGAAACAGCAGACAATGCCACCTAGCCATTCACAAGTGGAGAGAGCTCCTGGGAACATTTGAAAGTCTTGCAGGCTCAGAAATGCTGGCTGCCTAATGGAATGGTCCTTCATTGTGGGCCTGAGAAAAATCTTTGGGTGCCCATTTTTGGGTACCAGACAGAAGAGTATTTCCTGGTGAGGAAACATCTAGACCTTTCCAGTACTTGTGGCATTCTTAGGGTGTTGTTGGCTCTCTTAATTTGTGTGTGTCTGAATGTATGTATAGTGAGGATGTTTTTTTCCCCTTGACAAAATCTGAATTGTTAGAACACGTGGCCTGGGGCATTTTTAAAAGGAAATGAAAAATAGATATATCCATTCAAATCCATAGATGAGAGCTCAGAAGAGCCTGCAACATTCAGTCTGCATGGTTGTGGTGCCCTGAACAGGTGCCGTATGTCCGGCACATTGTAGAACCTCAGTGTAGAAATCTGTTCTGTTCCCATCAGCTTCTCTGTGTCTCTTTTACCATGTGTTATCCCCTGACTGCCACTAAAGTGCCATTAATTGGGATGTGAGTTCAAAGGGAAGTAGGAACAAATTAGAAAGTCACGGATTTCCACCCTGGTAGAAACAGAATGAGGCACATCATTTAATCACCACTAGAGGTAAATCAATGGAAAATGGATGAGCGTTTCACTGGATGAGGTCTGGGACTGTGTTTTTTTCTTTTTCTTTTCCTTTTTTTAAACCAAAAGGTAAAAGAATGAGGGCTATCTACCCCGTGGGAAGAAAAACAAACAAACAGATACAGCACACTCCTTCTGGCTGCAGGATTCTTATTTTTTTTTTTATTTCTCTTCTATTTCTTTGAGATGCCTAGTGATGAATCCAGGACTCCTTGAAAGACATTTTTCTAACTGGGTCGTACCAACCAGAAAACAAAAATCACTGGATAGTTATAAACAGCAAACAGTTCAGATGAGTTTTTGGAATGCCAGTCCTAAGAGTATGTACACCAGTCCTTCCTCATCTAAGGTTTTAGTTACTCATAGTCAACTGTGGTCCAAAAACAATGGGTACAGCACGAATGGGACTTTAAAAAGTTCATGGAAAATTGAATTAATGTATCAATTCTGGCATACAAATTTTAAAGTCCATATATAGTTTTTTTTTTAAAGAATTAGTTTATTTAACTTTATTTATTTTTTTAATTTTTTAAATTTGACCAGGGGGGTGGAGAGAGAAAAACAGAGAGACAGAGAGACAGAGAGAGAAAGCAAGTTGCCAGGTCCAGGACTTGAACCGTGGTCGGCCATGAGGAGTCCAGCGCCTTTAGCTCCTATAGTTTTATTTTTTTTTTAATAGTCACTTCCTGTGAACTTTTTTTTTTAGAGTTTTTTTTTTTTTTTTTTTTTTTTGCTATAGGGCTTGTGCACTCACCAGACAGAGAGAGACAGAGAGACAGAAAGCAAGAAATCACCCTCCAGGGGGGATGGCCATGCCTCAGTCCCTTCTCCTCCATTCTCCTCTCGGGATATTGGGCACGCATGCACACGTGCCTGGCATGAGTTTTTAGTCACTGGGTCCAGGCCACGAACCACGGTCGATTACATGGGAGTCCAGCGACATAGCCATTACGCTAACTGCTGGTTCCCTACAATAAGATATTTTGATAGCCAGAGAGAAATCATACTCATATAACTTTTTGCAGTATACTGTTAAAATTATTCTATTTTATTATTTATTATTGTTGCTACTCTTTTACTGTGCCTAATTTATAAATTTAACTTTATCATTGTTATTTATGAATAGGAAAAAACAGTGTCTATAGGCTTTGGTACTATCTGCAGTTTCAAGCATTCACTGGAGGTTTTGGAATGTATCCTCCTATGAATGTGGAGAGACTACTGTACCTCAAAAATAAGTTCTTTTTTTTTTATTAGTAGGCATAAATAGAGGGAAACCTCCAAATACAGTTTGAATCAAGTATCAGGGCAAAGTGCCAAAGCTCACAAGAGGCAAGGAAAAGTTGTCTCCCAAAGTGATGGATCACAGATATACCCTGAACCATCTGAAGAGAAGTATTATTGATGATTAGACAAGTGTCAGAGGAGGAAGTGCAACAGAGACTTCCTTCACTTGAATTCAAAGCCTAGTATGAATTATGATTTCACAGGAAATATCTTAAATAGAGTGACAGAGTCACCAAAATACCACATTATGTAAAATTCTGCACTATCATAACTAGTAGTTTCTTACATTTGAGATAATGCGATGTTCTTAACGTCATACACACCGTTGCCACTTTCATTTTTGAGCATTTTCTATTTCTTTGTTTTGTCACAACTGAAGGATCTTTCTCATTTGAAAATTAGTTTTCTTCCATTATTTTTCCCTTCCTCTCTTTTTTCTGTCTCTCTCTCTCTCTTTTTCTCTGTCTTTTGAGTGGATCTAGTCCCCTCTAGGGAGAAACTGCAGAAGTGGGTCCCACAAAGAGAAATGAGCAGTCAGTGCAAAGATTGAGGGGTCATATACCATCATCTCAATACACACCTCATGGATTTCAAGTACCCCATGCCCAGTTTACAAGAAGGCCCCGTGCATTTGTTTGGCTTGTCTCCTTTGCAGAAATGATTGGTTCTGTTTTCTAAGGAGTCTTACAGACTAAAAAAAAAGGGAACCTTTTGACAAAATGCAGATCTAGTAAAAAAATTTTCAAACATTATCCAAAAAATTTGTCCTGTTTTCTACACACATACACTGATACATCATTAGTCCCCATAAGAAGTTTTAACCCATTTTCTATCAATGGCTTTTGGGCAGTTTGTAGTGATGAGAGAGCCTGGGCTTTTCTTACCCAATATTGCTATTATTGTGATAATTAAGAGTTCCTGTCCAGAGAGTAGCACTTTCTATAAAAGATGACAGACAAAATGTTAACTTTAGCATTTATATATTAGCTGATTGGAGGATATTTTATGAAATTTTTCTTGGGTAGTCACTGGGATTTTATTAAAACTGGCCAATAAGAACAATAAACGACAATTGTACTCTAGGATTCTTAATTACATTAAAATTGGGGTTAGTTTAAGGTGGTCAGTGTTTTTGGTGAGAATTTTCCTTTTAGAACTGAAAAATTTTTTCACATCCACATTTTCCTGTTTTCCTGACCCCTCTTCCATCCCTACAAAAAATGAAACAAAGCTAGGAGCCAACAAACACAAGTAAAACATATTTCTTGAGACATTTCAGTGGTCTATTGAATTTAAGAATGATTTCAAAAGATGTTTACATTTTGTCTGTTCTATTTTTCTTGTTGAGAATATCTAGTTCTAATGGTCGAGAGTCCCAAATAAATAATACATGATTATGATGTAAACCTGAGAGACTTTTTACATAAATCACTGTGCTAAGTGTTTGAAGTCTAAATAGCTTCTATAGAAAGGACAAACAATCAAAAGTAAAACGCAAATTAATTAAAAAATATATTGGCAACTATGCTGGATTATATAGTCTCTCCATTTCATCTGTATTTACTTAAATCATTAGCTGGATCTTGAAGGTTTATGCAAGATATATGACGTGATGTCTTAGAGGAAGAAATAACCGCTTATAAACGGAGTAAATTGTGAGTGAGAACCTCTAGATCCCAGTATAGATGATGTGTAAAAGAAGATATCTTTGTTCACTTTGGCTGAATAGTTTCTTATAGAAATACATTTTTAGTTTCATTCTATTTATTTTCAAGAAAAGAAAAACACAAATACCCTCTAGAGCCAAAGAGGTTTATCTCACTGCGCTTTGAAACAGTTTTGGTTATGTAGTGTTCTGTAAGAGTTTCTCCCCCTCCTCAACCCCCATTCCATTGTCCCCGAGGCTAACAATTTTATATCCAAAGTAAATCTAGCTGAAATTAAGAAACAGAGCATACAGCTGCCCTTACTCATGGCCCACAGATGTTACCAAAATCTGATTAAAAAACCCTTAATCTCATGCTGCACCTTTTCATTAGTGCAATAATCATTTTTTGCCAAATATCTAGCAGAGAGGAAAAAAGAAGGAGAAGAGAGGAGGTTTGGATCATCAGGATCCCAGCAAACGCTCATAGAACCTAGTGGGGAAAATGAGAAGTTGAGGTAATCCATGTGCTGAAATATTTTTGCTTCTTTTTCTAGAAAATGTGCAATTTGGTCAGGCAGAAAAAATTGAACAGAGCCTTCCAAGCAATAAATCACTGGATTGCTGGTGACATTCATACAATGCGGATATAGTGTTAACTGTACGAGTCAGACAGCCCCTCCTGCACCCAGCCTGTCCCTAGGAGGTGACCTTGTGACGGTGCAGTAATCAATCATCCTGGCGTAGGACACACTGTTTTTGTTTAATATTACACTATTGGAATATATAGTAAACAAAGTGTAAAGGAAATTTGGAGAGCAAGCACTATATAAGGAATGTTGTAATATGTTTGCTGCCTGCGGAGAATCACCCTACTCTGCAGCCTGTGAACATCTCGTTTACCAACTTCATGGCGTTAGAGACCAAGCGCATCTGCATCTCCAAGGCAAAGTGTCTGGTACGGAGTACCTGGAGTACCCAGAGCACCGAGCACACAGACAATAGTTAACATTTTAAGGGAAATGAAACTAGAAGTTTGTAGAGACTGGAGATACAATTTACAACCCTCAAATGGAATAGATTATTGAGTATTGGTCTTAATCTCCATATTTTGTTTCTTCTTTTGCATTTATACTCAGTATTTTTCTGACCAGAATATTTGGAAAAACCAGAATTTGATTTCAGAAATACACATCTTTTTTTTTTTTTTTTTGAGAGGTTTTTGCTATAGGGTACGTGCGGTTGCCAGACAGATAGAGAGACAGAGAGGCAGAAATTGAGAAATCAATCCCCAGGGGGGATGGCCACGCCACAATCCCTTCTCCTCCATTCTCCTCTTGGGATCTTGGGCACGCATGCACACGCGCCCGGCGTGAGTTTTAAGCCACCGGGTCTGGGACTTGAACCACGGTCGACTATATGGGAGTCCGGCGACACAGCCATCATGCTAACTGCTGGTCCCCAGGCAGACATCTTGACAAGTCAACCCCCTCCAGAATGTTCTGGAAGGGAAATACAATGTTTCGCATATTAATACAGACTAACTCCTCCAGGCCTCATGAGTCAGGGTTGGAGAGTCTATTGTCGTTAAGGTGAATTGTACGCACTTTCAAGTGAGAACCCAAGGCCTTATTAATGGGCTGGGTTGCTATTTTCAGCATTGGCCACAGGTTTATTGTTATTGATGAGACCAAATTTTATCAAGATTTTCAAAGAAAATGAAGTTTAAATAAATTAACAATGAAAAGTAAAAGGACCTTCTTTTTTTTTTTTCCCATTCAGGAATTTTTCCAGGTGGTAAACCCCTTCAGACAGGATGTTGCAAAGTATATTTTATGTACTCTGTATGTTCAGAACACAGTGACATGCCTTACTAAAAGAGTTGTGGAATCACATTTGGTTGGGGTGTAACATCAATGGGGATTCTGAGCCTAAGTTAAGGGAGAATTGGACTCCAAGCACACATCAGTGGAGAACTTTTCACAGTCCATTGAAGTGGCACGTTTTAGTTCGCATCACATCCATTTTCTCTCCAACAATTTGGAGTTTTCCCTGTTTTTCATGGAAAATCAGCAAGTCAGAAACAGTCAGTTGATTTTTACAATATGAGTTCTGGGGCCTCTAAATGAGGTTGATAATCATACAATCCAAAAGAAAACAATGGTTGAGTCTTTAAAATCAATGTCATGAAATGTATTCAGAAAGATTCAACAGCCACACATTTTCTACAGTGGGCCCAGAGCTCATTTCAGTCACTGGAAATGAGGTTCCAGAATGATAAACCCAAGTCACTCCTAGAGCACTCTGTGAGGAGCATCATTATGGGGGGCAAGGCATTTGCCAAGTCCCCTCATGCACAGGACTTAAGATTTAAGAAGATGCTGGCTCCGAGGGAAATTTCAAGACTGTTGGGCACTGCTAAGAGAAGACTGGAAAAGAGGGGAACTCAGAGGCTATGCATATCCATGCAAAAGGGCCTACTCAATAGACAGGCCTATCTTAGTATTGTAGGTTCCACACTGATTTAACCAACTTGAGGTGTTTTGGTCAGCTTTCAGCAAATTGGTCGAGAGAGAGAGAGAGAGAGAGAGAGAGAGAGTGTGTGTGTGTGTGTAGAAGCTTTTATCAAACTAGAAGGAAATCTGATTTCATTTATATACCAAACATCTGTAGAAGAGGCAGCATACAATGTATGGGATTACTTCAAAAAGTTGGTGGGAAAATGGAAGCAAAGTATGAATTTATTTTGGTGCAAAAGCATTTTGAAATTCATGCATAGTTTTTAGTACTGTCTATTGCCTGTGAACTTTTTGAAGACTTCTTCTATTTGTTGAAGATAGGTATGGAGGAACATAGAAACAGATACATAGCCCCTTGTCTGGGACCAAAAGTGCCTCTGGGAAGCAAGGACAGACACCAGGAAAATCTGTGATGGACAAGTACATGTGTGCACATGCACCCCCCCCCACACACACACACACTGAATCAGTTGTGTTCATCAGAGTCTCCTACAGTTCCTGGCACCAGACTATAAATGTAGGAATTGGTCCCTGCCTCAGTGTGACTGGTGGAAGGCACTTGAGACACAAATGGCCTTCCTTTTCCTTCCTTTGAGATAAACCAGGAGCCCCAGTAGCAATGCTGTGCTGTGTTTGCTTGTATACACACACACACACACACACACACGTTGTCAATAAACATGGGGTCTTCCAAGCAGTCTTTGAGCAAAGAAATAGTATATAATGAAATATAAAAAGTTGTAAAACCTCTTGAAAAGCTTTTTAAATTGAAATCAGCAGTATTTATTTCTTTTCTTGTTGAAATATGTGTTGCATTCTTTGTATGCATGGCAGGGAGATTTTATCTGCTCTCTTTGACTAATCTAGCGCCATAAATGGTTATATTAAATAAGTTCTCCTTCTTACTCTCAACACTTGCTTCTTGCTGTTGCTAAACTTTCCTGGGGTAGAAGTCGTTCTAGGTGTCATGTCTAAGTGTACAATTTTATTCTTGAAGAAATGCTACTGTTCCCCCCAGCAGGGGCGAATTGAGAGCAAGTGGTCTTAATATGCAGCAAGAAATCTACAGACAACCGAATCCAATTTGCATAGCTTTAGCTGTGCTAAAATTCTAGTCTCCAAAGGATAAATGCAAAAAAATCATGGTCTAGCTTTGTATGTTTAATTATCTGACTTTAAACTAGCTATGTTATAATTGCTACAATAAGCATTTTAAAATTTTGGGCAAAAGTAGTAAGCATTTTTCAAATTACTGATAAGGAAACTATCTGAGCAAATAGAAAGCATGGGGAAAATAAGACCTTAGAAATTCATTTTCTGGGATGGTTAAAATGAGAGGTGACATAAATTATTAGCATCTTGTAATTCCATTTAATCCACCAACATTCCCAGAAGTCCCATACTTAATATAAATATGTTTATGTAGTTTTTAGAAGCAGAAAGTTAAAGTATGAGAGAGAATACCACTGCCACTCATTAAAGATAACTTGCATTTATTTTAGAGTTAAAACAGTATAATATTTATTTGAAGGACTAATCATATATTTAAAAAGGAAAATCAAAATATAAGATTTATTGTTTAGCCTGAAAAATTTTCGCAGACAATAGAAATGGAATATCTATAAAAAAATGTATTGTTTTCAACCTGAAGGAGAGAAACAAATGTTATTCTTCAAATTTGCTTTTCCTTTAAAAGTGTAGAAGGACTGGGCTTTTGTACTATGTGACTTCAGAAGCAATTTATTGATTTAAAATAATAGTAATGTGCACTTTAGAATCTTACTTCTGAAGACTTTGAATGTAAAATATGCCAAACAAAATATCAAGAAATGTTGCTCAAAGCAATTTGAACATGAATATATTTTTAGATTCATTTTTGAAGTGTGCATTCTAAAAATCTGTTAAATATGTTTGTGCAAAGAAAATAATTCAGACTTTGATCTGAATTATGTTTCTCAGGATGAAATTAAGGACTTCGTAAAATAAGAAAATCTGTCTTAGTCTTGGGTACCAGGCAGAAAAAGCAGGGTGAAATGTTTAGAGATTTTTATCTTTTGTTTCATCAACTGCTATTGTCAAGCCTGCTAATATTCACCTTTAGAAAGAAAGAGAACTGCAGAATTCCTACTTTTATATTAAGAAATACATTGATAAGCTTCATCAAGTATCTGCATTTTCCGTAGTTTTTCTAAATGTCAAAGGTATTCCTTTTGCATTAAATAAAACCGAGAAGGGAAAAGAAGTCCGCTGACAGGTTACCCGGAATTCAGCACACAAATACTATCAAAGCCGTGAGGGTTCCTTCGCAGAATCACATTACATACCTATTGCAAAGCTTGAACTCTTTGGGGAATGTTCATTTTCGCTCCAGTACCGTTAGTGAGTCCCACCTCCTGTAACAATAATGGGTGTCAGGTAGAGTTTGGACTAGACAGGATTAAGCTATCACCCCCCCTGCTGTGTGTTAATTTATTGCTTCAGACATTTTCATATCTGATTCATTTTCACCCACTCCACCGCGGTTGCACAAAGTTCTCAGTCTCTGCCAGTCCAAGTGGCACTGGAGTGCGAATAGCTGGCACCGTGAAATGGCTTTCTTCGCAGCGCACGCCCAGGTACGTCCTCGGGAGAGCGCAGCTGTGCTCGCCCTGCAGAACCGGGAATAGGACGCGGCGCACGCCGGCCAGCCAATATGCTTAGGTGTGACACAAAAGCCAAAATCTTGGCTTTTTAGTAAACAAGAAAGGAAATTGTGATGCTGCCGAGATCCCAGTGCTAGACGTCTTTAGGAGATGGTGTTATTTCCTCAAGAAAATACAGGGTCACAGCTGCTCAGAATTTACATCAAAAGTAGCTTCTCCCTAGTTTTGTTTGGCGATTGTGCAGAACCTGCTGGAAAGGTGTTTGTTTCTGTTTGTCAACTGAAGGCACCACGTTTCTCCTCTCTCTCCAGTTTTGCCCTAGGCTCAGTCGCCTGCCTGCGTTGCAGGAGCTGGGAGCAGAGTTAGGCTGCGGAGGAGGCCAAAGGAAGGACCTGGGAAGGAGAGGAAGCCGTGTTTTGCTATATGCCCTGCCCTTCAAGACCGTCTATGCTGATTTAAACAAACACACAAACCCCCCAAACCAACAAGACTTAATTCGAACAGTTACATGGTAAAGCAAAGGAGAAAGTGTTTGCAAGTGTGAGAGGCAGCAGAACCTGAGCCTCTACATGGGAGAAGTGTCAGAAGGCCATTTGTACCTCGATGGTGATAACAGGCATCGTCTGTTTGCCTGTGTGTGTGCACGTATCACGAGGAGAGAAAAAAAGCAAGTTTCTGATAGAAGCACCTGGTGAGGCTCCTGGGCTGGGGGTGAGCCTGGTTCCTCCCCTTCTGTGGAGGGACGTCTAAAGGCTTCTGAGAATCATCACAGAGGTGGTGTGTTTCTCTGCCGCACACCTCTCCTTACACGCGGAGCCTTACAACTCACCTGGGAGACTGAGATTTGAAATCTAGCTTGGTTTTATGTCGAAGGATGCTATTTAAAAAGCTGCCAGATAACTGGAGCAAATTTTCCCTCTTTTTCCTTCAATGAACAAACACAAACCCTTATCATCCCAGGTACGATGATGCATGACTAGGGAGTGTTTTTTGGGCCTTCCTCTTGGGCGACTGGTTTTAAAAATCAGGCCATGACTTTTATTAGCACAACACGCCTCACTTGCCATTTAGGAAATAATTGTCGAGTCACATGTTATCAGGAACACAGACCAAGCACTGCCTAACCTTTATAGGAAAAAGAAAAGGACCTCAGAGCCCCATTTTTTTTAAAATGAAAACGCTACTGTGAATGTAGTGAATGGTACAGAGCAGAGACTAATGTCTAGTGCCTGATGTACAAGAGTCCTTTTATACATAAAGTCACGTCTGACAGTATCTATGATAAATTCAGTCGACAGAAAGCAAGCTTTCTGAAAGTAACCAATTACAAAAATCAAGTCTACTAAATGTGGGGACACACGACCCTCATCTCATGAACGGTTTAAATGCCTCTGTTAGCTATGATCCAGACTCATGTATACCAGAGTCTTCCATTGGGTTTTACAGAATTTTTACTAAGATGGCAAACTAAAAGGATTTTAACACTTACCAACTGGATTTATGGTTTTTATGTCATCCACCCTGTTTCTGACATTAGGACATGTTCAACATCAGGGACTCATTCAATGATTTTTTTTTTTAATTACACTATAAAACATCTTAGTTCCCTCTCTTTCTAAAACCCATAAATGGCTCATTTAATCTCATAGTCATACAGTTGGAATCGTGAGTTTCATCTGTTAATTATTTGGCACCATTTGGATGTCTGAAATCATTATGATATATGGTATGGATAGAATGGCCACCTTAATCATAGAGATAAACTAACCTGGGGCCCTGGTCTTGTCCTGACTTTCTTGGTAAAACTATCAATCCTTCAACTGTGGGAGCTGCAGTTGGGATGAAGGCATGTGTAATGCAGGCTGTGCGTTTGAATCTAAAGGATTCAACAGGTTCACCCATGGGACGGTGAGAAGCAACAAAGTCCACGTATGAGGGTAGTCCATAAGCGTTTGGGAACGAATTGAAAGGTATTTCTGATATTTTAATAAAGAGGAAATTCATATGTAAAGAAAGCATTTTTAAAAAATCATTAAAACTAAGGTTGTTTTTTTTTTTCTCCTAGAGAAACTCTCTGTCAATAATAATCTCTTTTATTTTCCAGATGGAATAAAGGAAGCAAAAATAGCTCACTTCTGATTTTAAGCCCGAGAGTCCTCACCTTTCAAAATGTGATAACCAGTTCAATTTTAGCATTCATAAAAAAAAAAAAAAAGTGGCTGTGTTTATTTTTGGCCTGTTTGAAGGCAAATGGATGCTACGACTTGGGAGGGGAGGAGAAAGACCTGAACATTTGTGTGTATGTGGAAATACATCTTTTCTCCCTCTCTCTTTTCTCTCTCTTTAGCTCTCTGGCTAATTAACAGCAAGCCTGTTAGCTGGTAATATTTTATCTGCAACTTAGGAGCTTGCTGCGGTTTTCTGGGAGGTTGCTGCTGATTGAACCGAATGTCTGTGTGTCTGGTTACAAGGAAACTGCTTGGCACAGCGGGGCAGCCTGTTGTACCTCATGTATCGACTGTGCATTGGCCGTGGATGTTTCCTTTCATATATCATTCCCAACTCGCAGTGCTGTTTCCTGAAGTCAAATAACCCTCTCCTTCACTCCCATTATCACAAATCATTTGGTAATCCAACTCCCCGAATTGTGTTAGGACGCGGGTGAAGCAATAGAAGTCACAGTGGTGGTGGAGTTACTGGGATGGCCTGACTCTGCAGTCAAAGAAATGTGTCAGCTCCCTACCTGGCGGAGACATCGACACCACAGGCCACCTAGGCGATGATGTCTTTTTAATCTTTCATTTAAAAATGACTGGGGAGGGAGAGAAAGTGAGTGAGCTCAGGAGGGCCTCTACCTCTCACCCCCTAGGTCTCTGTATTGGGAGCTAAATATGCACGGGGGCGCTATTCCTGTTTCAGTTTCCATCCCAGCAACAAAGCACAAACCATGGAAAAACTAATTTGGGAGTTATAAGCACCTCAATGGACCCTTCCACGGTGTCTGCTATTATCTGGGTCACCAAAGAGCCTTGGCAACTTTTCTCTGCTACAGGACTGTGACTTTGAATAGTGTGGTCCATGAATTTGGATTAGGGTTTGTCCTGATAGAAGGTCACCATCATCCACCATCTTGGGTGCTGTCAATGGGTTACTTTCAGGCGGTCATTACTTAGTGGCCAAACATCAGCAACTGTGCCGGGTGTGGAAGGCACCAGGGGTGGCTTATTCCTCTGTTTCTATATTTATTATTAATGTTTTGAATATAATTTTTTTCAAGATGTAATGGAAGAAAAACATAGCAGAGTAAAAAAAAAAAGTACATCTTTCATTTTCCCCCTCACTAAATACTGTTACTCACAATGCTGTTAGTTCATTTATCAGTTCTTACTCGTTCATACATGAGGGGGATACATAGCGTTCCAGCAGCCTAAATGTGATGTGTCATACCAAGTCCAGTAAACCAAGTATAAAGAATATTCCTATAAAGGGACCAACTTCTGTGCAACAAATAAATAAATAAATGACAATCAATTGATATATTGGGGTTATTGGTGACCCTAATTACAATGTCTTTGAGTTCAAATGGCTCAGTTTGTTCCTCCTTTGCTTTCTTTCCCTGTCTCACGTTGAGTATTAGTGAAATATGGGAGAAGACAATAAATTTACAATTTGTTCTCATCCTTGTGTGCCCTGAATCTTCTCATCGTGATAAAGACAATGCATTCATACTTCAGAATATCAGAGCAGCCTTCCTTTGGCAGATGACAAATAAGATAAATGACTATCTCCTTAATCTATTTTGTTAGTCATTGTAGGGACCCCTTTTTTCCGTGCTCCTAAAAAGCATACCACCCGAGGTGAAGAAAAATGACTCAGGGAATAATTTGATCCTAAATATGATACTCTGCACTTGGCATAGCATGCACACCTTGTTTTCATGGACCCATATTAGAGCTGTATTTCTATCTGATCCAACACTCCCCTCCCCATCTCACTTCAGACCTCATTGATGAAAGCTCAGCTGAGAGGAAACCAGCAGTTAGCGTAATGGCTATGTCACTGGACTCCCACGTAGTCGACCGCGGTTCTCGTCCCGGACCCGGTGGCTTAAAACTCACGCCTGGCGCGTGTGTGTACGTGCTCAAGATCCCGAGAGGAGAATGGAGGAGGAGGGATTGCGGCGTGACCATCCCCCTTGGGGGGTGATTTCTCGCTTTCTGTCTCTCTGTCTCTCTCTGTCTGTCTGGTGAGCACAGGCGCCCT
>NW_006159672.1:2413026-2469390 GCF_000334495.1 Tupaia belangeri chinensis | reverse complement strand
AACCTCAAAAAAAAAAAAAAAAAAAAAAAAAAAAGCTCAGCTGAGAAAGTCTCTTAAAGGTCAGCATTCAAACCAGAATTCTTGGTTTTAGCACTTGTCCTGCTTCCTAAAAGAGGAAGTTGGTGGAGTTTATGTTTTTGCTTTTTGGTCCAGAGTTTCTTGATCCAGGGGAAATTAACTGTGTTGGGCTAACCAATGCCCTTCCCAACATGTTCATATCTAATCTCTAGAACCTGTGAATATGTCACTTTATATGCTAAAAAAAGACTTCACAGATATAAGTGAGTTAAGGATCTTGAAGCAGAGATTATCTTGGATTATCTGGGCATATACATTGGAATCACAGAGGTCCTTAGAAGAGACAGTCAAGATGATCTGAATTAGTAGAAGGACAGATAACAAAGGAAGTGAGAAACTGGTGACAGAGAATGCAAGAAAGAGGGCACCAGCCAAAGGAATGTTGGCAGCCTCTAGAAGCTGGAAAAGGTAAGACATGGATTCTTCAAGAGCCTTCCCTGCAGATGTTTTAATGGTAGAGTTTGGACCTCAGAACAAGAATAAGAGTGTTGATTTAAATGAATATATTTTTGGTGAGTTGTTATAGCAGCAATAGAAAACTAATACCCTACCATAGTATGCCTCCATGTGGGGACTTTGGGGCTTTTGTTCCCACTGAATACCAGCCCTGTTCTTACCTATCTCCATGTTTCAAAATCCTTCTTTGATTTTGGTAATGCCTTGTGGCGCATTGGGAAGATGAGCTAACTCTGACTTCTACAGATGTCATAGGCCAATACAAATCACTTATAAGGTTCCAAAGAGTAAGGTTTGAAAGTTTTGATGTTTAAAAAATGTGAGTGCCTCTGTCCTTTCTGATTGACCATCTACGTAGTACTTCTTGCCAGGCTCAAGCCCAGGAAGGTCTCATGAGAAAGGCCAGTCATGTGATTGTCCAACTAATGATATTTGGATAAATTCTGGGTAAGCAACTGAGTTTTTAGATGCTCTTCCAATCTAAACTTGGGAGCCGTGTGAAATTTACACATCATTCCTTAGTGGTCTGAGGGAGCAATAGAGAGTTGTGAAATGGGAAATAGGAGAGCTTGGAGAGCAACCCCAGTCATGACCCTGGGGCAGGGGAAATTGCTTAAAACCCCATCGTAAATATATCCTGCTTCTTGGTTGTGATGCCTTGCAAAGAGAACGGGTGCTGAGCTGCTGAAGTGTGCACCCCTGAGCAGCACTTCTGTGGTTTTCAGTGAAGCTCTGCCCTTTTCTAGGGCATGAGTCAATAAGGTGACCATGTTGCCCCAAATAAACCTTACTCGAAGAAGCTCCTCACAGCTCCAACATCCCTCAAAATAAACATTTCAGAGTGCCACTGAACTCCCATTAAATTATAAGCCTTTCTTGGTCCTTAATAATCAGGTTCTTGATTTCTAAGTTTTCCACCATTTGTTAAATGTATCTTCTTATGAGATTTTTCAACCAAAGAGGTCTGGAAAAGCCATCTAAATTTTATGGAGTGCATGCATTTCTGGTGGGCATCTTCTTTTCTTTCTTTCTCACCCTTCCTGTGGTACAGCCTACATTCTGCTGAACAGGATCAAACTCTAGGATCATACAAAGTATTGGTAACCAACATTTCTTTCTTTCTTTTCTTTTTTTGAGAGGTTTTTGCTATAGGGCACGTGTGCTCGCAGGAAAGACAGAGTGAGAGAGAAAGAGACAGAAAGTGAGAAATTACCCCCCAAGGGGGATGGACACACTGCAATCCCTTCTCCTCTCAGGATCTTGGGCATGCACGCACACATGCCCGGTGTGAGTTTAAGCCACCAGGTCTGGGACTCGAACCACTGTCGACTACATTGGAGTCCAGCAACATAGCCATTATGCTAACTGCTGGTCCCACAAACATCATTTCTAAATCTCATCTTAATTTTTTGGTCTTTCTAACATAGTAAGTATGTAAGTAGTTGTTTTTTCCCCTTTAATTTTTGACAAGATGATTAGGTGCAATCAAAGTAAAACTTTAAGCAATGATAAAACTTTTCTATGGAGTTCAATTTACAAAATACATTTCTATGTGAGAGGTCTTCACAAAGCTAACAGGAGATGTGAGTTATCAGAAAACTATGCATGGATTTTTAGCTTTCTTGAACCAAAATGAACTCCTACTTTAATTTCATTTTCCATGACCTTTTTGAGCTATCCTCATACACACCAATGCTCCTACAGAATCATAAATGAGGCTAAATAGCAACAATATACCCTTGAAATCACATCTTTTTTTGTCTTACAAGTTTGTTTATTTCTTTATTCCATGGGAAAAGGCACAGAGACAGACAGAAGAAGACATTCAACAGGGTTGTTATGCCACCGTACAGCCTAGTCTCAATTGACCCATGTTCAGGAAATGGACATACCCGGTGTGCTCAAACTCACGTCCTAATACCCCAATTCAAAACCTTTCCCAGTTGTGCCACCACCTGGCTCCTGAGACCACATCTCTGACTCCATAGAAATTGTATGAAACATAGCAGGAAAAAAATAAATCCTCAAAGTCGAAATGTGTGCTAAAAGTAAAATCTCAGTCCTGTGGCAGTTCCATCTTGCACCACTGCAGCTGAAGATGATCAGGTCATCCCCGTGCTGTTGAGTTTTGCAGTTAGAAGAACAAGAGAGAAGATCCAAGCTAGTCTATCATTTTGAACCATTCACAGAATCTGCTGCTAATTTAGCATGACATAAAAGCCCAAATTAATTGGCACTAGTTATACAATGAGAATGCTCTGGGTTTTCAATAGTTTTTCAACAAAGCCATGTAAAAAGAACTGATCTCAGCATAATTCTCCCAAAACTGGTACAGATGTTCTCTGACATACGACTGTGTTATGTCTTGATAAACCCATTGTAAAGTTGAGGAATCATGAGTTGAATCGTTGTAAGTTGAGGATGTTCTGTACATTGTTCCAAGTGTTACATCAAGAGTAAAAGTTCAGGCTGCATTAAGAAGTGACATGATATTCTGAATAGTCCTTTCTACAACTAAGGGATGGCCAAAAAATGACATAAAATACCTTTTTTAAATCCCACTAAAATATTGGGGGGAAAAAAAACAAGGAATGAGCCTCAGAAATTTGGATGAATCTCAGAGAGGGGGGGGGAAGAGAAAAAAAGAAGCAAAATGAAGAAAATCTTAGTCTAAAATATGAAGGAGAAACCTCTGAGATAGGAAAATGTGAAACTTCAGGGGATCCGCTGGAGAAAATGTTACAGAGCAGCATTTAAAATAGCTGGGCTCACTGGAAGCCCCCACCCCAACCTAGTGCTGAGTATTGGGTACAATCAAGCCTTTGCCCCAGATGGAGCCAGAGTAGGGAAAATTAGAGCCAGGAAGGTACAGAGACCTAGGATTTCAAACCCTTCACCCAAAAACATGAAAGAGAACTAAAATAATAGAAACAAGTTATTCAACCAAAAGATAATGAGAGCCAGCAGGTGGCATAGAGGTTAAGGCACTGGATCCTGCATGGACAGTTGTGTAGTTCAAGTCCCGGACCCAGTAGTCTGAAAATCACACTGCACATGTGTGCGTCTATGTCCAAAATCCCAAGAAGAAGCTGGAGTAGAAGAGATTATGGCAGGGCTGTACCCACCCCAGGGGTTGATTTCTTACTTTTCCTCTTTCTCTCTCTGTTTCTGGAGAGTTCACACACCCTATAGGAAACCCAAAACCAAAACCAAAAAGAAACAAGAAGCAAAGAGATAATGAGAGGGTATTTCCTAGAGCTGAGGAATACCCAAGTCTTCCGATTGAAAGACTGAGTAGATGAAAATAGATGGACACCAATCCCCATTACTGTGGCATTCTGACTATCAAGTGCAAAGAGAAATTATTAAGGGCTTTTAGAGAAAGGAGGACAAACAGATAGTATTTTTTTAAAATAAAGAATAATAGCGATTTGAGTTTACTCACTGACAGAACCAAGAAGTTAAAACAGTGGAGATATATTCTCAAAGTTTTAAGAAAGATTTTGACCCTGAAATTGTATACTGACCAGACCTCGCATTCAATGTGAGAACAAAATAAAGGCACTTTGATTCTATAGGGACACAGGAAGTTTGATCTCTAGACCCTCTCTAGAACAATAGCTAGAGAGTGGACTCCAGTGATAGAACCAGACTCAGCATATCAGGTTTCTTTTTTTTTTTTCTTTTTATTTATTTATTTATTTATTTTTTTTTGAGAGATTTTCACTGTAATATTACATTGGATTACATATAACTTTACAGAGGTTTCCTATTGACTCTAGCTTTAGTTAAACGTGAGCTTTTTCTACAGGCTATTTAGTTTCTTAGAACCTTGGGTTTTGCATCTGTAAAATGGGTATAATAATACCAAACCTCATTTGCAATATTATTATGAGATTTAGAGAAAATGCAAAACCCACTAAGGTGCCTGCTATACAATAGATGAACAATCAATGCTCAGGCAATGAACAAGCCATTTCTCTTTCTGGCCACCTCTCTTTCCCACCATTGGCTAAGCATAGATTCACTAATACTCAGGGTAAGCCCAAATCAATTCTTAGAAACTGGAATTTCCAGGGAAAGCACAGTTCTACAAATAAAATCAGAATCAATTTATACTTTTTAAATTTGTATGTGTGTGTCTCTGTGTGTGTGTGATATATGGTGTTTTTAGGCAGCATCTTGTTACATCTTACCCTCCTGCACAGTCTCCTGAGTAGAGATTATAGATACATGCCACTGTGGCTGGATTTCAGAGTGACCTGAGAATTGAACCCTGACCTTCCATGTAGCCTCCACCTGCTGAGTAGCAGTGTCTAGAGTGAGCTATCATGACTGGGCCTCTAATTCTTAATTCTTCCACAAGTATATTAGTGAGATCTTCCTCACACCTACTCTGTTCTTTGGTTGACTGTATTTTCAACTGGATTGTATATATTTGTCTGTAATTTTTTTGTATGTGTGCAGAATGATACCAAACATACATCTAGGACTAGTGGAATTTAGTAAACATCGGACCATTTTAACTTGATAATCTCTGATTCTCTGCAAAGATTTTAAAATCTGACTATTCTTTTAGAGGAAGCCGGCAAGCAGTGGGAAATTTTTGTTCCATCACATCATGTTTTTATTATAGAAAATGTTCAAATCTCTTTTCTGCATAAATCATTAATGATAAAGTATAGCCAAAGATGTTTGCCTTTTAATTGGTTCTGCCATCCTAAAAATGATGGACATTTTATGTACAACTGACTAAAGTGAATAAGAATGGAGCCAAGGCAAGGGTAACCAGAGATAGTGGGAATTGCTTTTTTCTGTGCTGGTGGTGGTAGTGGTGGTGATGATGATGATAGTGATGGAGCTTTTGAGAAAAGTTTCCTCTGTGGAAAAGTGTGTAGTGATTCCTCAAGATTGTAAACATAGAATTCCTATGTAACCCAGCAATTCTATTTCTGGGTATACACATAATTGTAAGCAGAGACTTGAATAGCTTTGTGTGCATCCATGTTCATAGTTACTTTATTGATAGTAGCCAAAAGGTGGTAACAACCCAAATGTCCATTAGTGGATAAACGAAATAGACAATATATAATTTATAAATACAATGGAGTATTATTCAACCTTAAAAAGGAAGGATTTTATGATATATGTTACAGCATGAACCCTGAAGATATGATGCTTGTCACAAAAGGACATGTATTTCATAATTCCACTTCTTAAGCAGTTAAATTCATAGAGACAGAAAGTAGAATGGTGGTTGCCAGTTGCTGAATAGAAGGGAGAATGAGACGTTATTGTTTAGAGAATTAAAAAATTTTTTTAGTGGTTTTTGCTTATAGGGTGTGTGCGCTCACCAGAAAGACAGAGAGAGACAAGAGATAGAAAGCGAGAAATCTCCCCCCGGGGGGATGACCACGCCGCAATCCCTTCTCCTCCATTCTCCTCTCAGGATCTTGGGCACGTACGCACACGCGCCCGGTGTGAGTTTAAGCCACCAGGTCCGGGACTCGAACCATGGTCAGCCAAATGAGAGTTTAGCGACATAGCCATTACACTAACTGCTGGTCCTGAGAATTATAACTGTTGAAGATGAAAGGAGTTCTGGAGATGCATAGTAGTGATTTTTTTTTTTTTTTTTTTGCACAACGAAGTGAACATACTTTATGTCTCTGAACTGTTCACCTAGAAGTAGTTAAAATGGGTAAGTTTTATGTTATGTGTACATTACCACAATTAAAAGTAATTTTTAAAAAAGAAAAAAACAGATTGGGCTAGTTAAAAGCTATTTAAAGTATGGGTCTTGACATGGATACACATTAATTAACACTTTTTAAAAAAAGTTAAAGAACATATGGGGAAAAAGTAGATGAGCGAGATATCTGTATGACAGTCTAAAATCCAGTCACTTATTTGTAGGTAGTGTAGTTGATGCCCTTGGTGCCCCACCTAGGGCCTCTTCTCAGAGCTGTGCACTCATTCTCCAGCTGCTGAGGGGTTGGCTGCTAACAGCTCACAGCTGCCCCTTCTCCAGAGACCTCCTCTCAGCTGATGAGAGCCTCGTTGCCAGGGAGATTATGCACACTTACACCCCAGAGACAGCCCACAATCTTCTGCGACTAGTGTTTTTTACTCAACATCCATGTTGTTCGTTGTAGCTCTAGAATAGATCATTTATTTTCAGTGCCTTTTAAAATCTTCTTTTGAGTGAATATAGTCACATTTATTTATCTATCTCGTGTCAATGGACATTCGTATTGTTTCAGTTTTTTTTTTTTGATGAACAAAGCTTTCATGAACATTCTTGTCAAAATGCGCAAGGATTTCACAAGTGTATGTACCAAGAATTAGATCTATTAAGCTGTAGGACCTGCAAATCTCCAAATTTTCCAGATACTGTCAAATTTTTCCCAAGTGGCTATACCAATGTATGTTTCTACCATTGATACTTACCTCTAACATCTTTAATTGAGTCACATCCTTCCCAAGAGTTGGGATTATCAGACTTCTGAATGTTTGCCAATTTAGTGGTAAAATGTATTTTATTGTCATCTTAACTAGTGGACTACTAATGAGATCAAGCCACTTTTCATATATTTATATGTCACTCATATTTCTGCAAAATACCTTTTGCCTAGCTATAATATGTTAATATTTCAAAACTATGCAGTATACTTTTTATGAATCTAGCTATGATTTGTTGACTTTTTTGAAGCTATGGAGTCTGTAATTTAAATATCCCACAATTTATTTGTGCATACTCCTTCGGTAGGCTTTTGGTTTCCACAAACACTGCTACTATGAACATTTGTGCACGTGTTTTTTTGGTTTACATATGTAAAGAGTTTTGTTGAGACTACACCAGAATGAAATTATTGAGTCATAGTGTATGCACATGTTGAATTAGTAGATAATGCAAAATAGTTTTTCAGAGTCATTGAATCAAATTTCTTTCCTACCCCAATGCGTGAGAAGTCTAGTTATCTACATTTTCACCAACACTTGATGTTGTCAGTTTGTGTAATTTTAGTCATTTTGATGAGCATGCAGGTTATCTATTATTTTTTAATTTGAATTTCTGTTGTTACTACTAATAATGAGAAACTCTTCTAAATCTATTGGCTATTTGGATACAGTCTTTTAAAATGCCTGTTGAAGTGTTTCACTCTTTTTTTTCATCTTTGTCTTAATCATTCAGAGGAATACTTTGTACATTCTACATACAAAACTGTTGTGAGTTTTAAGTGTTACAGATCTCAAAGATGTGCTTTTCTATCAATGCTGCTTTGATGTATAAAAATTCTTAATTCAAATTAATTCCAATGTAACAATCTTTCTGTTTAGGCTGGGAGCTTTCTCTATATTCTATTTCTTCTTATCCTGTTTAAGAAGTCTTGTAAGCCAAGTTTACAAAAAGTTTGAAATATTCTGTTGTGCTATTTTCTAAAATATTTCTTGTTTTATCCTTGTTTAAATCTACAATCTATTTGTAAATTAGGTTTATTATATAGACAATTTATTATATATATATTTCTCTAGTGGTTTTTAGAAATGTTCATAAAAATGATAATGATATGTGTTTTGACTTTGCCAAGTGTTTTTATAAAAGAATCATTTTATTTAATTTTATTTATTTACTTTAATTTTGACCAGAGAGTGACAGAGCAATAGAGTAAGAGAGAAAGGGCGGGAAAGTGAGAAAATAAGCCGACAGGTCCAGGGCTTGAACTACACTCAGCCATGTGGGAGTCCAGTGCCCTTAACCACCATGCCACCTGCCAGCTCCCTCCAAGTGTTCTTAAATAGCAAATTCAGGGGCCAGCAGTTGGTGTAGTGGTTAAGGCACTGGATTCCCACATGGTTGACTATGGTTCAAGTCCTGAACCTAGTGCCTGGAAAATCATGCTGGGTGCAGGGGTGCGCATGCCCAAAATCCCAGGAGATGACTAGAAGAGAACGGATTAGGACATGGCCATTTTTCCTGTGGGTGATTTTTTTTTTTTTTGGAGAGGCTTGTTTTTGCTATAGGACATGTGGGCTCACCAGAAAGACAGAGAGAGACAGAGAGATAGAAAGCGAGAAATCATCCCCCAAGGGGGATGGCCACGCTGCAGTCCCTTCTCCTCCATTCTCCTTTGGATCTTGGGCACGCACGCACAAGCGCCTGGCGTGAGTTTAAGCCACTGGCTCCAGGACTTGAACCGTGGTCCACTACATGGGAGTCCAGTGACATAACCATTACGTTAACTGCTGGTCTCTTCTTTTCTTTTTTTCTTTTCCTGTGGGTGATTTCTTCATCCCCTCTCTCTTCCTGTCTCCAGAAAGTGCATGCATCCTATGGCAAAAAAAAAAAAAAACTTTAAAAAATAGTGAATGTATATCAAATGTCAAATTTATGTGCACCAATTGATATAATCACATAGTTTTTAATATGATATTTAATAATAATCCAGGAATATGATGGAAACAATACATTAAAAATTATATTATCCTGGATTTTCAGGAAAAACCATTTAACTTAGTCAGAATAGACTCTCTCTTTTATGGATGAGTGGCCTAGTATTTTGTTTTGGGTTTATATACTTATGCTTACAAGTCAGATTGGCCCATGCTTTTCCTTTTTTTGTGGTCACCCCCATTTAGATACCTAATGACTAGGCTATTCTAGTCCCACAGAATGAGTTAGAGTGTCTATTTCATCCCATCTGTGGAAGAGTTTCTATAGGATAAAAATGATCTCTTCCTTTAAAATTGAAACTCAGTGAAAAACTCTCTGTGTCTGGTGTTTTTTTTTCCAGATTTTTTATTATTATTATTATTATTATTATTATTATCATCATTATTATTATTTTATGTGCTCAATGAAAATGTTTATTGGCTCAGCTAGTTCAAAATCCCAAATCCAGGTACAACTGAATGCAGAGTTCCAAGTTTTATCATTAGGTTTTTATTTTTCTAACTTTCAGTTTTTTCTTCCTACTGCCTTGTCTTCATTTATAGGGTGGCTTGCTCCACATGATTGAAAAGATTGATGCCAGCAACCTTATGCTTTCAAGTGCTTACACTTAGCGGCCTCAGAAGAGTGAGCCTTTTTCAAAGAGTGAGCTATTTGAGAAAACCAATAGCTACTTCAACACTATCATCTGTTGGTCTTTCCAAGAGCAAAGTGAGCATCTCTAAGCATAAAATTTCATGTAAGACATTTTGGTTAATAAGTTGTGCCACAAATTCCAAAACAGTCAGACAAAGTTGCTTATCATTTCTTTGATATTCTTTTCAAAAATTAAGAATTAAAATTCTACTCACTGAGGTTTATGCCTAAAGTCAGACTTGTGTTCATGGATATGTATGTATCAGCTGTGCTTACTATTGAAAATATTTAGATTAATTAAGATCTTTAGGGAATCAATAAAATGTGGGATGAAAAAGTCATAGAAAACAACCACGGAGACCAGAGACAGTGTGGGAGGAGGGCGGGAGATGGAAGAGGATGAGAGGTAGGAAATCAAGGATGGGAAAAAAAAGCAAAATATACAGGAAATGAGAAATGAAAAATTATTTGCTGACAATAACACGTATGTTGATGTGCTTGATTGAGCCAATATACAGTGTATTCTGGATGGAAAAATATCATTTTGTATGTTATAATGATATATAGTAAATAAATGTAAATAAATAAATTTAAATTAAAAAATAGAAAAAAAACAGTGAAGAGTGAAATGTAACCAAAAAAAGAAAAAAAAGAAAATTAAGAATTAATCTCTTTGAGGATCAATTCTCTGATTTGTAAACATTTTGAGTTGATAATTGCCACTAAACATGGTTGACTATTGGAGGAGCACTCTGTGTTTGCAAAACAGATCTGGACAGCAGGCATACTCTCCTAACTATATTTCTTGGAGAAGCTCTTGAATGATAATACTTATATTAGAAATGTTGACTTTATTGATAAGACCATTGATTGACTTCTTTAGGGCCTCCCAGCTCATCCTCTGGTATGTTAAGCTGTTTTGATCTGTAATCTGTTTTTGTATCGTAAGCTTTGAAGGAAAAATATATGATCTACCAGTGCAGGTGAGAAGTGGATAGAGCTTATCATTCTTCTTTGCAGGAGGATCATCCTGAGCAGAGGAACTCTGGAACTCTGGGTTACTGGTGGTTCTGGACTTCTTCTCCCAGGAGATGGGGATTTTAGGGGACCTTTTCTGACCCATATCTCTTTCTCTTTCTCTACATTTGTCTTGGTACCCACTTTGTGACTCCATGCTGAGGCATAAAATGACCAACTAGGCAACCATTCTAGAGGCTGGGAAATCCACTATCAAGGTACTGGTAGGTCTGGCTATGAGGACTGCTGTTTGCTTCCCAGATAGCACCTGTTGCTGGCACCTCCAGAGGAGAAGAAGGCTATATCCTCACAAAGCAGAAGATGCAAAAGGGTGAAAAGGAAATAATATTCTTTTGTCAAGCTGTTTTATAGTGGTATTAATGTAATCTTGAGGCTAGAGCCTTCATAACTCAATCATTCACATAACTCAATCACTTCAATAATTTCCTACATAGTAGAGGCAAAATGGTGAAAATGCTCTTCTAGAGTTAAAAAAAAATTCATAACTAAAGGTCAAAGTACTTTCACACTTTCCATTTACTCTTGAGTCAGTTTTACTTAGTGATTTTTTTTTTTACTAGCAATATTCCCATTTTATCAAAGCTTTGAAGTTTAGTGACATATAGTTGTTCACAACATTTTAAAAATTTCTTTCACACTTTTTCTGGATCAATCTTTTGGTGCTACTTTATTTCTAGTATTATTTGTGTTTTAACATTTTTTCCTTTGAAAATATTATTATTATTTTGTAGAGGTTTTTGCTATAGGGCGCGTGTACTCACCAGAAAGACAGACAGAGACAGAGAGACAGAAAGTAAGAAATCATCCCCCAGGGGGATGGCTACGCTGCAATCCCTTCTCCTCCATTTTCCTCTCGGGATCTTGAGTATGCATGCACACACGTCCAGTGTGAGTTTAAGCTACCCAGTCGGGGACTCAAACCACGGTCGGCTACATGGGAGTTCAGCAACATAACTATTACACTAACTGCTGGTCCCCTTTGAAAATATTATTTAGAAATTTGTCTACTTTATGTTTCAAAGAACTGACTTTCCTGGGGCCAGGCAGTGGCATGGTGATTAAGGCCACTGGATTCTGCATGGCCGACTGTGCGGTTTGAGTTCTAGATCTGACAGTTTGAAAAACACACCAAGTGTGTGTATGTGAGTGACCAAAATCTTGAGAGTAGAATGGGGAAGACCATCTCCCATGGCGGGTGTTTTCTCAATTTCTTTCTTTCCATCTGGCGAGCACATGTGCCTTCTAGTAAGTTAAAACACACACACACACACACACACACACACACACACACACAAATTGACTTCCTTATTTTTTCACTCCTTTATTCTAATAATCTATATATTTTTAACTTTTCCTCTTTTCTCATGGAAGAATGCAGGTCTATATGTAAGTCTATATATTTTTCTGTATTTACTGCTTTTGTATATCACACCATCATTTATATGTATAGAAACATTAAGTTTTCAAAATGTAGGCTTTTTATTCTTTTTTGGGTTAAAATTTATAGTTTCAATGCTTTGTAATCAGCAGTTGTAGGATTCATATGATCATTTGTATAATATCAGTTTTTAAAAATTTGTTGACTCTCCCACATGGTGATTTACTTCCTTGTATCTATGGAAACACTTTGACTTTGAACTTATAATTGATAGACATTATTTATTGAAAATTTTGGTGGCTTATTTACGTTTTTTTTTCCCCCCCTGGAAGATTTTTGTTTGAGTTTTGCTTAGTAGGGAGACAGTCATTACTACTGATTTCAGCTCACATTTTGGGGAGATTGGCTACTTTCTTTACTTTCTACCAGCCCAGAAATGCATTTACTATTATATTTAATAAAGAATCTGGTTGTTTTGAGTGGAGGGCACTTTTGTGTATCTAGCCTACCTTCTTGCCTAAAACAGAAGCTTTGGGGACCAGCAGTTAGCATAATGGCTATGTCGCTGGACTCCCATGTAGTCGACCATGGTTCGCAATCCACCCGGTGGCTTAAAACTCACACCGGGCATGTGTGCGTGCATGCCCAAGATCCTGAGAGGAGAATGGAGGAGAAGGGATTGCGGCATGGCCATCCCCTCTGGGGGGTGATTTCTCACTTTCTGTCTCTATGTCTCTCTCTGTCTGTCTGGCAAGGGCACGCGCCCTATAGCAAAAAGCTCTCAAAAAAAAAAAAAAAAGAAGCTTTGGCTATCTCCTTTGTGTTCTCATTTCTGAGCTAATCTGATATGGTTTTATTTACTGAGTATATAAGGTGGTCTTTTGCACAGCTAAGTACTATCTCCAATTACTTGTTTATAAACTAAGAGAGAAGTAGAGTAGTTAATCCTTTTCATATACTCATCTGCTTCAATGAATTTTTTAAACTCTTGAGGCAGAGTCCTTATTTGATCCCTCTCTTCTTGTTTCCATGGTGCTTTCACAGAGGTTTTGGCAAGTGCTCAATAAATATTTACTATTTGGCTGAGTCCAAATACCCCACTTTGTCTCCTAATCAGAATCTCTGATACATTCACTTTTGTTTGCCAAAGAAAAGCAGAAATTAAAAATTTGTAAATTATGCAGACTGGGGATTTTAATATGCACAGGGAAATTATACTAGAATTAAAATCTGAATTTGTGACATTAAAGGAATAAATAGTTTATTATACTGCATGACTTTTCTCTGTTTTCTAAAATTTAGAAGTAATTTAATTCTGTAATAGGAAAGTGTTAAAATTGGTCATACCTGCTCCAAGGTAAACTCACACAGGGCACATGTGCTGCATGTAATAGTTTCAAGAAAGGTATGGCAGCTAGACTCTAAGATGGCACTCTAATACTGCCTTTTGGAGTTTGTGTAAGATGTCTTCCCCTGGAGTATGGACAGGAGCTATGACATGTTTTTACCCAGTAGAATGCACTAAAGTTGATTGTATTCATATGAATGCATAGTCCAAGATTGTCTGCCTTGCAGATAGATTCTTTTCTTTGCTTACTTCCATGAAGTAACTCGCCATATTGTGGGGGTTATACAGAGTGGGTTGTGTGGCAAGAAGCTGAGAAAAGCCTTTGGCTAACAGCCAGCAAGAATCTGAGATCATTAGTCATTTAGCCACATAGAAATATATTTTCCACCCTTCTCAGGTCTAGCTTCCAGATAAGAACCCAGTCCTCACTGATATCTTAACTGAAGTCCTGCAGAGGACCCAGCTAAGCTATGCCCATATAAACTGTGAGATTAATAAATGCATGGTGTATTAAGCTAATAAATTTGTGGCAATACTATTGCACAGCAATAGAAAACCCATAACAGATGACAGAAGGCCTTTTAAAATCTCTTTAAAATAATCAGCCAATAATTTTCAAAGCAGTGTTGATATTAGAAGGGAAAAAAATTGTCCTTTCTTTATCTTTTGGTAATAGACTTCACATCAGAATTGCGTGACTATCAAATTATGTATGGATTGGAAAATTGAGAGACATATTTAGAATATGAGCATGGATTATAGAAAGACACTAAACAGTGTACAGTGAGTTCTGCTATTTGTACCCAGTGAGTTCTACTATTTGTACCCCCACCACCTCACATTATGTAGAGCAGAAAATGACTTCCCATTGGGAGTAGCAGGTGGCATGGTGGTTAAGGGGTTGGACTTCCACATGGTCAACTATGGGTTGAGTTCCAAATCTGGCACCTTGAAACTCATGTGGGGTACATGTGCATGCATGCCCAAAATCCTGAGAAGAGAATGAAGGAGAAGAGATTGAGATGTGGTCATCTCATTGGGAGAGGTGAGTTCTCACTTTCCCTCTCTCTGTTTCTTTCTGTCTCTCTTCAGCAAGTGTATGCGCCCTACAGAAATAAAATAAATAAATAAATAAACTCCCATTATTGACAGATCAGCAAGTGTATACGCCCTATAGAAATAAAATAAATAAATAAACTCCCATTATTGACAGAGCACAATGATAGACCATGACTTTTAAATGCTTATGTAGAAGCTGAAATTGCAGTATCTTATGCCCTCGCTCTATTAGAGGGAATAAAACATCTGTCTAAATACTGGAGAGATAAGATCTTCAAAATAAAGATATTTGAAGATATCATACACAGAACACCTTTCCACCTGCTTGCTTAATATAATGTAGTCATTATGGCAATAAATGTTTCTAATAAAGTATGAAAATGGATTGTTTGCTTTGCTGCTTGTATGAACTCTCATTTCTCTTTTTATGATATTGAAGCTGACATTTGCTTACCCTTTATCAGTGGAATATTTAATCAAGTCCAATCTGTAAGAAGCAAGAGGAATTTTTATTTTATTTAAAACCTGTCCCCCATGTAAAAAGCCTGGGAAATAGGACAAAGCCTATGGAACAAGTGTGACTGTTAGAGTTACAAATATGAAACAAAGTAGGGGCAAATGAAGAGCCTTTGAAAGAAAAGATGACACCCTGTGTGGCTGGCAACTGTGCTTGGTGACACATAAGCAGTTTTGAGTTTTAAATCGATGTCTGTGACACATGCTTTAGAAATTTACAGCAACCTCTGTGAGTATACCTGTCTTCATTTTTGTAGCCGGATCATCTCAAAATTATGTGCCAGTTTTTGGTCTTTAAGTAACATCGGTTCATGCCATTCTCCTGCTATAAAACTTTCACTGGTTCCCAAGGATCTATGCAATTAAGTTCAATTTACTGATTACAGCAAAGGAAGATATGCATAATCCACATTGAATTCCTTCTCTTTCTGCTTTTAGTGGTCCCAGGATAGTCAAGTCTCACTGTGGCTTTAAGCATTTTTGACTACTCTTCCCCAATTGTCTCATTCCTTTCACACCTCCAGAGCTTTGCATTTGCTGTTCTGTAGTCCACAACTACTCTTCCTCCTACTTTACACCCATATAATTCTACTCCTATTTCAAGGTCTGATGTGACTTTCACTTCTTCACAAAAATGTTTTTCTTTTTTCTTTCTTTTTTTTGGAGAGGTTTTTGCTATAGGGCGCGTGCGCTCGCCAGAGAGAGACAGAGAGACAAAAAGCGAGAGATCACCCCCCAGAGGGGATGGCCACACTGCAATCCCTTCTCCTCCATTCTCCTCTCAGGATCTTGGGCATGCACGCACACGCGCCTGGTGTGAGTTTTAAGCCACCGGGTCCGGGACGCTTACCGCGGTTGACTACGTGGGAGTCCAGCGACATAGCCATTACGCTAACTGCTGGTCCCACAAAAATGCTTTTTGAAATAATTTTTTCTTCCAGTCTCTGTGTGTTTGTGTAGTAATTGTATACCCAAGCACTCATCATTATTATTTTTTTATCTTATTTGTTTCCAGGTAAAGGCCAAGTCATTTTCATCACTGACTCCAGCACAAAATCAAGTATCTATGACATGATAGGTAATTTAAAATATTGTTAGGTGGATGAATTTTAAAACAAACGGTGGAGTTTCTTGGGGAGAGGGGTTGCATCTGATTGCTTAGCTACTCTGAGTTTTTCAAGTCATTCATTTCAGTCATTCAATTGCATTCATTCATAAAAAAGTTATTTTTCTATTGTCAGAGGGCACATGCACTTCAGAAAGAGAGCAAGAGAAAGGGAGAGAGGAAGAGAGAGAAAGAGACACCCTCCAATGGAGCATGGTCATGTCTCAATTTTTCCCCTTCATTTCTCCATTCAATCAGGATTTTGTAAACACACACACATGTACCCAATATGTTTTCCAAGCCACCAGAGCCAGGATTTGGACAGTGGTAGGCCTTTGAGGATCCAGCTCCCAATGCACAGCATACAGTATTGGAGCTGGCCCAAAGCAGATATTTTGATTGTATTAGTTTATGCTTTGGGTTTACAAGGGCCACGAAATGGACGTTGATAGCTGTGCTATGTTGTGTTTTGGTTAAATAGGATGCTCACAGTTCCAAGTTTAACTGTTCAGGGTTTCACTCCTCCATAGGGCTGGGCCTGTATTTCAGAGATTCAAATGACAAATGCTCATTGGAAATTTACTGAGTAGTCCATGATTTCAAACCAGTGCAGTGTGATTTATGTTCTTGTTTTACAGACAATATTCCAGCCTCATGGAAGCCAAACTTCCAGATTGTGCCTCTTTTTAAAAAATAATAAATGCAAACAGCACAACTGTGCCCACCTGGCCAGCAAGGCATGTGGCACCTCTGCCTGGATTGGTGGTGTTCCTAAATTTTTCTTGTGCCAGCTTGGTATTTCAGAGCTGCTATCACTTGCCCAATGCTAATGCAAATCATGAAGATCCAACAATGATCAAGGTGAGAAATAGTCCCTTGCCACCTAACTGGGAGCCTTTGTAATATGTGAAAAATAAGCAAATGATCATTATAAGAGTCTCCATCAGAATATTTCCTATTTTTTAAAAAAGGTAAATTTTGTTTCCTTTTTAAAAAAGAATGATTTTATTTAACTTTATTTATTTACTTATTTTAATTTGACCAGAGAGGGACAGAGAGAAACAGAGAGGCAGAGAAAGAGAGAAAGTGAGAAGGCAAGTCACCAGGTTTGGGACTCGAACCATGGTCAGCCATGTGGGAATCCAGTGACCCTAACCACCATACCATTTGCCAAGTCTGAAAGAAGATAAAATTTAAAGTGTTTTTAAAAAGTGCTTTTTTATAGCCGCTTCTATCTAAAAAAATATGGACAATTCTTATCATTTGTCACTTCCAGTACTAAGATTAAAGCTGAGAATGACCAGGGTACATGATCTTATCCAAGGAATAACTTGGGTAGTCTCTGAAGCTTGGCTTATCCATTGTGAGTCAGGGGAGGGTCCATACTGCCCTAAAACCCCAAGATTATTACTCTTGTGAAAAGAGGCATTGATGTTCACCAACAAGTGGGCAAAGACCAGATTCAAGTACTAGACTTCTTCAGAGTCAGTCTTCTTGTCAGGGGACTAAGGAATCCTAGTACATTAAAATCAATTCTTACAGTAGGTGGAGGGATATTCTCTCTTGACCAGAGACAAAAGAAGGGAATGTTTATATTACTTTATAATGATTTCTGTAACAAAGTACCACCCACTGGGTGGCTTAAACAATAGAAATTTATTTGTGCACTGTTCTGGGATCTAGAAGTCTGAAATCAAGGTGTTAGCAAAGTTGCTCCTTCTGAAACCTATGAGAGAAAATTTGTCCCATGTCTCTTCTAGTTTCTGGTGGTTGTTGGTAATCCTTGGCATTCCTTGGCTTATAGAAGCATAGCCCCCACCTCTGCCTCTGTCTTCATATGGTCTTCTTCATGTACTCTCTATCCAAATTTCTCCAGTTTATGACACCAAACATATTGGACTGAGTCCTACCATGCTGAGCTCCTCTTAACATGGTCATTTGAAAAAGCCCAATTTCCATGAAAGGTAATATCCAAAGGACTGGGAATTAGAATATATTTTAGCCCCAAATATTCTTCATTTGGAGATTCTCTCTTCTATGACCAAATTTCATCAGCTAGGCATTATTTATTATGCGACTTGGCAGATCATTTGCAGTCCAGATGAGCCAGGATGACTGAATTGAGCTTCCAGCATCTTCCTCTCTGCCAGGGCAACCTCCTCAGGTTATAAGGTGCTTTCAGATCAATCTTCCTCAAGCCCTCCTTCAACTGTCTGATACTCCTCCTGCCCAAGCCTCAGAAAACATTCCCTATTGCTTGGGTCACTATTCTGAGCAAAGCATTCCTTAGTCTGGTCTTTGTACTTTTTTCTCCTGTTGTCCTTAACACATGTCTCCCACTTTCATCAGACCACTTGCACTCAGCCTACTCTTCCTAAATATGTGTCTTCTGTTGGAGAATCTTCTCATAAGCTTTCCCATGCTATATGTACTAGTGACCTCACCTTTACCCATGGGATGACTATTGCTCTGCTCTCAGGGCTGGATACTCCCTGAGGCTAAGATCATAACATCACCTACACCTGGATCTTCAGGGTGCCTAAAACCCTTGAATGGTAGATGAGATCTGTCACTTCCCAAGATGGACCTGCGGTCAGTTACGACCTGGCTAATATTAACTTAAGAACCCAGAACTAGCCCTGTTCTTGTTTACGTTATGTCATCTTCTGCAAAAGTTGACTTAGCCTGGCATGAGGCTCTTTCTTGAACTCTCCATTCTTGCCACTGTACAGCTAAAGTGGGGCTCTAGCCACATTGTCTGCTTGCATTTCACCTGAGTTGTGAGTGACACTGGGTAGTTAAACACCATAAAGGATTTAAACCACAGGATCAGGTTATTTCAAGGTATTCATCCTGTGCTCATCACTGCAGTGTTTTTTCTACTAGAAAGTAAATAATTTCCATGAATGTAAATGAAAAAGAGCACTGAAAAGTCCAATTTCACAGATAAATCAACATGGCCAACAAACAGCCAAGAAGAACATCTGTCCCCTTGCCTCAAATATTCAATGTAATTAGGTAGTTGACCAAATTATATTCAAACAAATTGTTTGTAAGTATTAACAAAATAAATACCTGTATTACCTATAAATACCTCTATTACCTTGACATTGTAGCTTCCTGAAGTGTTTTCCCAGTTATACCAATACCAGGGCATTAAACAATACTTTCCTCTTGCTTTTCTCCTTTTCAAGTACACAAGGCTTGGACTCCAAACGCTCGTGTGAAAGGGTGGGTTTGCAAGGCTGGAAGGTGATAAAATGGGTGCTGCTTAGGCTTTTTAGCCAGCCATTGTGGTCATTTTAAAACTTTAGCCAGAGAAGTCTTGTTTAAATGAAATCTTAGGGACTAAGTATGGAAAATAAATAGACGGAGGCTGCTTTTGTAGATGCAGGGCCTGAAGTCACTGTTCTATCCTTCACAGTTCCAAAGAACTTCTGCTTTAAAACTTTAGCTCAGAACTGACTCCTCCTCAGTGTGAGGACCTTGGGGTACCACCCATTGCAGATGATCTACCTGCTTTCATTTTATGTTTCCAGTGCCCAGAGCTTCTCATCTTTTGGGGATAACACATGTTAGTAAGGTCCTCATCATATTGAAACACTATCAGCCTCTTTAAACGTTCAACTTACAGGTGTGGTGGCTTCTGCCCTATGGAAAACAAAACAAAAAACTCCTGGAGACTGGAGGATTGTGGCATCAAGTCCATCTTTCTCTCTCTGTCTCTCTCAACATGTATGATGTTTGGGGCTGGCAGATGGTGTGGTGGTTGAGTTCTGGATTCCCACGTAACTGACTGTAGTTTGAGTCTTGAACCTGGCTTCTTGCTTTCTCACTTTCCCAATCTCTCTCTCTCACACTCTGTTCCTCTCTGGTCAAATTTAAATAAATAAATATAAATAAAGTTAAATAAAATAATTCTTTAAAAAAATTCAACTTAGTTGCCCTCCTGTTATCTTTGGACTGCACAGATGTCTGCTTCTGCATCCTCAATACAAGGACAACTTTAATGCCTCTCTTCCCAAGTCCTTCCATCAATAGCCTCTGTTTCACAAACTGCTCTTTAAATGACATAAGTTCTAAGCTCCCTGCTGGCGAAGTTACCTGCTTCAGAATTCAGTCTATGATATTATTTTTCCTCTGAAAATGTGCTGAAATGGACGTCCTGCTCCAGTGCAGATATCCCTCCATCTGGAAGCTCGGTTGCAGCCAGAAAATCCATTCACTTTTTTGCCACCATGTCACATTGTGGTCATTAATCCTTCCTGCTTTTTCATGCAAACATTTGTAAACCTACATCCCTCCCATCTTGTGCTTGTATAATTGATTTTTTAAAACCTAAATACAAAGCTTTCCATGCATCTCTGTTGAATTTTATTTGGTTTCATGTCATTCAACCTGGCTTGCTCTTTCTGAGCCCTGTGTTGTAATTGAGCATGACGGCAAAACTTGCCTCCCTGTGCTATTTGGCCTACAAATTTGATATCACAAGTGTCTGGGAAGTGGTGCTTTAGGTCAGGTCAAGTGCAAAGCCTCGCAGGCAGCATCAGGTCCGGTTCGCCTCAGATGGATATTAATTCATTGATCAGTACTGCTCAACCAGTTATGAATTCACTTTACCTTGCTGGGCCCCCGCTCACATTTTATGTGTTGTTTGTACAAATACATAACAACTGGGCCTTATGCGGATCCTTGAAATACCACCAGGAGCTAATTGGAGCATATACTGTCATTCCAATTCAATTAATAAGTGGACAAAAAACACTGATCTTGGACTTAGAATTCCATCCCTCCGAATCAGGGTAAACTGCTTACTTAAATGATCTGCTTTCATTTCTTTACCTCTAAAATAGAAGTAATAGCTATCATATGTTTTCTCTATCTTTGGTAGCTTATGCAATGACAACTCTCCATTTTTCTGGAATGCCAGAGGAACACTTGAAAACGCTCTTGGAGTCACAGTCCATGTCTTAAGGGTTTCCCCAGAATACATTATTTTTTGCCTACCTAGCTTGAGATATTCTATTCTCATCTTCTGGGCTATTGGGCACCCTTTAGTTTGAGTCTCTGTTTCTCTTTTTATTTGCCAATGCATTTTGGGTCCTTATCTTTGATTTATGGTCATTATTACATACTCAGTATCATCACTTTCGACTGTATAACTTTGAGCAAAGTCAGAGTCTTGGCCCCCCTGACTCTCTATGTTCCAATGTGTGAAATGGAGAAGACAATGCCTATGTGATGAAATTGGACCTTCCGGAACACAATGGGTACAAATCGTGCAACCGGTTTTGCTCCATGATGCCTCTCATAGACAAATACAAGTGATTTTTGGACTGTGGAGTATTTTATATTTCCTATTATTTCTCAGTTCTAGAGCAAAGAGATGATGCCACAGAGGCCAGCTTGTATCTTTCCTGCACTTCGTCTCATCTTCTGCTCTTGATGTTGGACATAGGTGTCTTTGACCTATTTGCCTTTAAAGCTTCCCTGCCTACTACTTTGCATCATTTCCTTCCAGCCTTTCATAGATGAATATCGTTCCCATATCAGAGGAACGAGTCCAATTCTGCTTCCCAAAACATTAGAAAATGGTTCCAACCACCATCACTCCAAAATACATCCTGGCAAAGAACATGAGCCTGATGTTTATTTCCAAAAATACTCCAGAAGAGGTGGGGGGTCAGCTAAGCTCTGTCTCTGCCCCCATATGGCAATGCTATCTTTCACCACCCAGAGCCTGTGTCTCCCTACATGGCCTGCCAGAGTGTCTCAGGCCTGGGGATTCAGGATCATCATAACTGTTTAAAGACTCTTTCAGTGCCCAACAGTGATTTGAAAAAAATCCTTCTCTGATTGGCTTTTCACGATATCCATAAATTGCCACTGATTCATAAACTCCAAGTCAATGAGATGAATTTGTATGGCTTTCTAGTTGCTTTGATCATTATCATAAACTTTGCTGCTTCGAGTCTGGCTGCTAACACATGGTAATAATTTGTTACTCCTTTCTTTTATATCCTCTTAAACTTGGCATGGTCTTGCTTCCCCCACCCCTTCCAATTGAAATGAGACCACTGCACCACCCTGAGACTTGAAGGGAAGAACGCCCCTCATGTTATAGGTTAAATAATGAACCAACTTTTCTGAAAGTACCCAAGGATCCTGAAAGAACACAATTATACTTCCCTAGTAGTGAAGCAGATTGAAGAGCTGGGAAGGCTGACTGATGGGTGTGGGTTTGGGCAGATATTGTGCTCCTTGACAGGCATCTGCACATCCTTGTGTTCTATTAGAGAAACCAGCAGCCTTCCTCATTTTCTCCCAGTCTCCTTCTTTTCCCTCTGCTTTCTCTCTTCTTTGACCTTCCTGGTGTCCTGGGTATTCCTCTGTTTCAGGGCCTCTGAAGCTTCTGAATATTTCCTACCAATGGAAATCACCTCTAGGAACCCTATACATTGTCCCAGCCTGACAGAAAGAGAGGTGCAGAGGAGATGGCTGTGGGACAGACAATATGTAGAAATATTAGACTAACACAGAGGGGAGAGCCAAGAGATATCTCATGGTGGACTTCTATCACTGTCCTGCCTCACCTTCAGTTTGGGGCCACCTGTAGCGTCATGGAGAGGGGTAACTGATGACTTCTAGGAGAATCCAAGGGCAAAAGACAAGGAAAGGTTTGTTCAGGGTATAGGAAGAAGAGACAAAGACATTGTGCTCTAGACTATGGATCAAGACCCAGGGGACTCAGGGTAGGAAGAAAGAGGTTGTGGAAAGAAAAGTGTTAATATCTGGAAACCTAAAGCCTAGTCAGGTGTGATGGTTAAATTTTATTTGTCATCTAGGTCAGAGTGTGGTACCCAGTTACATGGTATAGCTGTTGCTAGACCAACACTAGTCTAACTATTACTATTAGATAATCAGTTGACTTGGGGGAAAGAGACTATCCTTGATAATGAAGATAGGCTTTATCCAGTTTATTGAAAGCCTTAAAAACAAAAATGTGAGGCTTCTCAGAATAGAAGAAATTGCGTCTCAGACTAATAGAAATCCTGCCAGAGTTTCCAGAGAACTGGCCTGCCCCACAGATATCATGCTTGCCAGCTCCCACCAATGCATAAATTAATTCCTTAAAATAGCTCTTTATGTAGATATACAGATGATATATGCCTAACTATATACCCAAGATAAGTACATGTGTGTTGGCATATGTAAGAGACTCCAGGATTCTTTCCCATGTAGGTTCATTATGTTATCACTGTGTAGTCCACCTATCGGGTTGCCAAGAAAGTCAGGGCATATTTTTCTATGATTGTCTATGCAAAAATGCATCATGACTTTTCTAACAACCCAGTATATATATATGTACCTATATCTATATCTCATTCATATCTATACTCTCTCTCTCTCACACCCACACACGCACACACACACACACACACACACACTTTCTATCCATTCTGTTTCTCTGAAAAACTCCAGTACATCATGAATGGACAATGAGACTCAGGTGGTCACAGAACTATTTGAATTCAACACTCGACTGAAGTCTCTGTCAGGTTGGAGTAATCTGACAAAGTTTTTCCTTTGTGATTCTGCCCCCCAAGTATTTTCTTCTATATAAACTCTCAGCAGAGGAAGCGTTAGCTCAAGTTCTCAGTGCCCAGCTATTCTCTGAGATGATGCTTCACCCAAATTGACAGTCCCAAATTCTCCTCTTGAGTTCTGTCAACCAGGCCCCCAACAGGAAGAAACTCCTGAGAGAAAAGAAAGATGTCTACATAAGCAATTATTCCTGTAGAATATGGAATGCCTTTGAAAAACAACCTCTCTTATGTGACCTTTGACTATTCTCCACAAGGATAATATTAATAATGGGAAATTCTATGAGAAGAATCTTTAACATAAGACGCTGGCACAATGACAAAACGTAAAGACACTTCTTTTGAAGAGCTCCACTTGTCTAACCAAATCTGTCATGTGGCCTTTCAATAAAAAAAGAATAGAGTCCCATAGGCTCATGTGGAAGAAATTCAGAACTTTGAGGTTACCAGTTAAATATCGATCTTCAGAGAGATTTTCGGCTCTTTGCTCTGACAGGCATAGAGGAAGAATTTTGACTCTAGCCATACCACAGTGAAGACACACATGGTAATTGTGGTGTGTAATTACCATGGGGTTCCCAAGAGAGCCACAAAAGAGTCTCAGAAGATCTCAGAAGAATGCCATTCTGACTCTAGCAAAGTGAAGTTGGGATATTTGTCTATAAATTTAACACAATCTTAAGACGATTTTCCAGTCACAGTGCAATCAGTGAGCATGAGTGAATATGTGTGGGTGTGTGGCTTGTGTAGCACAGAGGCTATAAAGTTCTTGTTGGCCCATAGAGTTGGAACATCTGGTGAATACATAATTGACTTGTTGACTAAATGCAACAGCACAAGAGGAAGCTATTGGCCAGCTGTGTCTTAACTAGTTAGGGATATTTTACTCAAGTCAGTAGAGACTACTGTGTGAAACAAGTCAACTATAAGCCTCTGTGTGTGTGTGTGTGTATATATATATATATATATACATATATATATATATATATATACCTATATATACCTATCTCATTTAAATAGAAGATGTGTGTTGGCATATGTAAGAGACTCCAGGATTCTTTCCCATGTAGGTTCATTATGTTATCACTGTGTAGTCCACCTATCGGGTTGCCAAGAAAGTCAGGGCATATTTTTCTATGATTGTCTATGCAAAAATGCATCATGACTTTTCTAACAACCCAGTATATATATATGTACCTATATCTATATCTCATTCATATCTATACTCTCTCTCTCTCACACCCACACACGCACACACACACACACACACACACTTTCTATCCATTCTGTTTCTCTGAAAAACTCCAGTACATCATGAATGGACAATGAGACTCAGGTGGTCACAGAACTATTTGAATTCAACACTCGACTGAAGTCTCTGTCAGGTTGGAGTAATGTGACAAAGTTTTTCCTTGTGAATTCTGCCCCCCAAGTATTTTCTTCTATATAAACTCTCAGCAGAGGAAGCGTTAGCTCAAGTTCTCAGTGCCCAGCTATTCTCTGAGATGATGCTTCACCCAAATTGACAGTCCCAAATTCTCCTCTTGAGTTCTGTCAACCAGGCCCCCAACAGGAAGAAACTCCTGAGAGAAAAGAAAGATGTCTACATAAGCAATTATTCCTGTAGAATATGGAATGCCTTTGAAAAACAACCTCTCTTATGTGACCTTTGACTATTCTCCACAAGGATAATATTAATAATGGGAAATTCTATGAGAAGAATCTTTAACATAAGACGCTGGCACAATGACAAAACGTAAAGACACTTCTTTTGAAGAGCTCCACTTGTCTAACCAAATCTGTCATGTGGCCTTTCAATAAAAAAAGAATAGAGTCCCATAGGCTCATGTGGAAGAAATTCAGAACTTTGAGGTTACCAGTTAAATATCGATCTTCAGAGAGATTTTCGGCTCTTTGCTCTGACAGGCATAGAGGAAGAATTTTGACTCTAGCCATACCACAGTGAAGACACACATGGTAATTGTGGTGTGTAATTACCATGGGGTTCCCAAGAGAGCCACAAAAGAGTCTCAGAAGATCTCAGAAGAATGCCATTCTGACTCTAGCAAAGTGAAGTTGGGATATTTGTCTATAAATTTAACACAATCTTAAGACGATTTTCCAGTCACAGTGCAATCAGTGAGCATGAGTGAATATGTGTGGGTGTGTGGCTTGTGTAGCACAGAGGCTATAAAGTTCTTGTTGGCCCATAGAGTTGGAACATCTGGTGAATACATAATTGACTTGTTGACTAAATGCAACAGCACAAGAGGAAGCTATTGGCCAGCTGTGTCTTAACTAGTTAGGGATATTTTACTCAAGTCAGTAGAGACTACTGTGTGAAACAAGTCAACTATAAGCCTCTGTGTGTGTGTGTGTGTATATATATATATATATATACATATATATATATATATATATACCTATATATACCTATCTCATTTAAATAGAAGAAATTATGATGAAAGTACAATTTTTCTTGAAGATTTATTTTTATATAATATTTTCCCCAAGCAGTTAATTGCTCATACTAGGTAGCTACTGATACAATCAACATTTCTAATTTTTCAGCCACATAATTCTTCAATTTTATTGCTCTGTCTTGTTATCTATTTTAGGGTACAAATTTCCTGAGAGGATAGACCTTATGTGAGTATACAGTAACTATTGGTCATTGGCCTCTCAGGGCTTGTGGAAACTATAAGGATGATGAGAAGAAAGGGCATAAGACTATTGTAATTCAAAAAAATTTTGAGTAAAATTTAAATACTATAAATCAACAACCTCAAGGAATGACAAGTGCACAATGTTAGGCAGGGCAGGTAGACTGGTCATCCTGGATCCTAGCCTGGAGAGAAGCTAAGGTTTGGCAGCTCCTACATTCAGAGGTAAGGCACAGACTCTTAATGTCACTATCTCATTCCCATCCACTCCCCATATCTGTGCTCATATCTGCGTCTGTGTCTACACCCTCATCTATTCCCATATCTACATCCTGTCCACCTCCATTTCTATATCCACATTTCTGCCCACTTTCCCATCACATGTATAATCACATCATTATCCACATCCCTCTCTCATCTACATTCGTGGCCCCAGTCGTTCCATATCTACATCCACATCCTTTTGCATATCTTGATAGAAATGCAGACATTGCTGAGTCCAACACATACTTTGGGAAGTCGACAGTCAGATTGACAAGTAAGCCTACAAAGTCTTCTTCACTTAAGACTTTCTAATTAGCCCTCGAGAGAACCTGGTGCTTCATATTTCATAGTTTGACTAGGTCTGCAAAATTAAGACAACTTTCATTTTTGTCATCACAAATAACTGAACCCCCTTATATCAAATAGCCATTGGATATCGTACTGGTGTCAGACTTGGTAAAGTTTAAATGACTGGAAGCAAATGTAAATTTTCAAATGACACGTCTGGTACCTCTGTACTTCCCTTCTGCTCACGCTTTAATTGGTTCCAGTCACTCCAGCACCATCATCATTTGTTGGTTCGAATCCTGGTACTTGAGTAGACAAATCCATTTCATTCTGAGATATAGGTTGTCTTTACTTTCCATCTGAAAGAATATTCACCACCACAAGCATTTTAATAACAATTGGCTGAAAATATTATCTAGTTGGTTTCCAAAAGTTAGTATTTCTCCCTGATCACTGGTTATAATAGAATATTACTGAACTTTTGAGAGACCTGATTCATTTATTTATGACTAGGAGTTTCCTGTTCCCAGTTATAGCCTGAGTGTATCTTTTTATTTTTAATAAATACATGATTATTAGTCAATTTAAATATTTTTGAAAGAAAAGCGATCATTAATAAATTTTAAAACAGCTTAATTTCTGTTTTTTTTTTTTTAAGTACATAAACATGGTGAATAGGTAAATCCATAAACGACCTGGCTATTAACACTAGTTTTTCCAAGGTAGGCATCTTAATAGGAAAACATCACCAGACATTCATTCATTCTGCTAATACTGAGCGTGTACAATATGAGGCTCTAAACTGGCTTACTGGGATCCACTAACTGATCTTTTTGATGTATGATAGTGACATAGTCTGAAAACTGTGTATGTTAGAGAATTTTCCCTTGAGGGAGGTATAAAAACCAGAAAGAATATTCCTCTCAGAGGAATTATTCCATATGCCTGAGGTTAAAATTTGCAGTGGGGAAAAGGTTCAAATTGGTTCTGACCCTATGAGTGCTTGGTCCTAGCATCCAGCAGGTCCTGCATCTAGACTGTAAGTCACTTTGGGACTTCTCAATAGAGCTATCCTCTCTCTCAAGCTATCTTCAGATGCCACAGGCTTTAGAGAAGGCTGTTGGGAGAGCTGTTTTTCCCTTCTTTGTGGCATACTGGCTGCCCCATGAGGCCGGGAGGAAACCTAAGAATTCTTTCCCTGTAAGGGACAAAGCTTACTTGTTTACCAGAGATAAATTTGTGTGCTTCGAGGTCAATCTTAACCGAGGAATTTTCCTTCTTTTTATTTGCGGGCAGTTGAAGGAAGGGCCAAAGGGTATTACTAAGTTCCAGGACCACTTTGCTCCATGAGGAAACTACACATAAAGAGTAATTTTAGTGAGAGACTCTCAATTAAAACTCCCCTGGCTCAATCTTATTTTTCTCCTTCACAGAATATAGTTTGCTCTGAATTTTTCCACAAATATGTAAAAAATGTTGGCAAAAAAGAACCACTCAAATATTTATCTTGTATTTAAGAGCATCAAGATTTAGTAGAGTGTTTCTGTTATTTTAATTTTAAGGCTTGTGGTCTGTTACTTCATGTGAATGAGAGATAAAAATCTCTGCGGTTTAACTGGTAGAATGTTGTAAGAGTTAAGAAGTTAAAAGAAAAACAAACAACAGACTTGGATATGAAAATTCACTATTCATAACTCTCTTCTTGTTTCTCTACTTAAAATTCATATTAAAAATTTTAGAAGATGAATTTATTGGCATGTGGGAACCAAGTGAATCTGTGTGGGTTTGGAAAACCCAAACAATAGACCATGGAAGACATTTTCTATGGTTTCCTGTGTGATGTAAAGGTGTTTTATTTTATGGAAAGAGCAGTGTTTTCATCTGGAGACATCCTCTAATCATACAGATATATTTTTCTATTTTTATTTCCCATAAATATGTTCCTCTTGTGCTCTGTAACGTATTTACTGGATCAATGCTTATCGGATGCAAGACTCTGAGATTAGTGATGTTGGGAATGCAGGAGAGAGTTGGTGAAAGGAATTGTTTTTAAAATGTAGTCTAGTACATCAGATTTCCAACATACTGTATTGCTTAAAGCTGAAATAATTAAAAAAAATTAAAAAGCCAAAGCTAAGCAGCAACCCTTGATTTCAGGCAAGTAGAAACTTAGTTTGCTTCACCTGCCACCATGTTGAGTTTGACAATGTGTTGGCAGCCTGGTGACTGCAGGAGAGTAAGGGTGTCAGAGCAGGCAGAAGGTGCCCAGATCTATGCCTGAGAGCACATGGATAAAAGGGACTTCTGGCAATTTTCTTTTCTGGTTCTAGTCTCCCTTTAGCTTGCTGACAGAAGTTGGGATTAGCTGGAAGAACCATAGGACAGAAGTGTCTTTGAGCAAGGGTGGGGAGTGGTTATGTTTCTATAATCTCTTCTTGCAACACTGCAGAATCCACATAGGTAACACCAGGATTTCCTTCCTTCCTTCTTTCCAGAAGCATTTGTTGGGTGCACCAGTGAGCTTGGTTCTCAAAGCCCTGGTGAACAGAATCCAGTAGGGAAGAAGGGATGTATCTAATGTCAAGGGATAACAATGGCCACAGGTTACCATGAAAGAACAGAATAGGGGGAAGAAAATCCCCCTTAGGACTCAGACAGCTTCATGATAGAAGCTGTAAGCTGTGCACAATAGAGGACTTAACCATGACCCAACAGGGAGTAGGGAGCATGTATCTCCTACACTCCTGGGCAAGAGTGTAGAGCAGGGCCAGCCAGTGCCTTTATTTTTTTCTCACTTGAGTTCTTCACTCACATACTCAAGAATGACTGAGAAATGCCCTGAGTTGTCTGCCTCCTGAGTTTTCATATACTACCAGTGAGTATCATCTTCTTTATTATAATCTGATGCTGCTTCTACATAGCATAGTTTGAAAAAGAAAAAAAAAAGTTGTATGCACAAGTGGGAGGATGCTACTGTGTGATGACTGAAGCTGCATGGGATTAGGGTGGAGGGCTCTTGTTAGGTTTCTGCCCCAACCTAAACAGACCTGGTGGTCCTAGCTACCTGGAAGACTGAGGCAGGAGGGTTATCACATGGCAAAACCCAGTTAACATTACCTGTGTATTCTTCTCCACCCTGCCCCTCCCGGAATCGCTCTCTCTCATTTAAAAAAGAATTTTTTTAAGGTTATTTCACTCTATTTACAATTTGGAGAGGTAGGTCTAGGCCTAGGTCAAAGGTCACAAACTATGAAGCCCTTCGTTTCCTACTCCCTAGCCTTGAAGGAGTTGCTCAGCTTCTTAGACAGAGGGACCTGATTCTAAGGTATGTTTGAGGCAGTTCACCCTCGGCCCAGCATTCACAGTATCTCTTTGAAAAAAATTTCCAGGGCTCAGCCTCTGAGTTAGGAATTACTTCCTGAGGGCTTGCAAGATAGTTATGATCCTGCTTCTGATGCATATCAGATTAGTTGGGGTTTTCCAGAAAATCCAATAAGATGTGGCTATATTAAGAAAGATCTATTTTTAGGAATTGGCTAATGTGATTTGGAGAGTGAGAAATACAAACTTTGTATGGTTGATAGACAGGCTGGAGGCCCAAGGAAGAGTCAATGTTGCAGTTCTATTATGAGGGTGCTCTGGTGGCAGAATTCTCTCCTGCCTTCAGGAGGTAAGGCTTTTAGTCTACTCAAGGGTTCTACTAATTGGATGAGGTCAACAACATTGTGGAAGGCTACCTGGTTTACTCAAGTCCACTGAATTAAATGCTCATTTCAGTCAAAACACCCTTATAGAAGTATCTAGAATGATGGTTGACCACATATTGGGGTAACATGGCCCATTCAAGTTGACATATAAAATTAACTATGACACACATCTTAAATCTTCTCATTCATGAGACTCTAGCCACATTGGCCTCCTGGCTATTTCTTGAACACCAATGGACAGATTTTGCCTCAGGTTCTTGGCAGGGGCCATGAGCTTTGCAGAGAACACTCTTCCTACAGATAATCTCATGGCTCCCCCAGTATTCCCATCAAATTTTTAACCAAAGCCTCATTCTCAGGACACCTATGCAGATGGTCTATTTATAGTGAAACTCTGCATTACCCATCTGCTTTCCCTTGTTTCATTTTACTGTTTGCCCATAGTACTTTTCTGTTACTTCACCACATAAGGTACTATTTTGTGCTATTGTTAAGTTAATTTTAATATGTCTCTCCACCAAGGGAAGCACTTCATTTGTTCACTAATGAACAAGCTCGTAGAATGGTGGTGAGACAGACTGGGAGCTCAATAAGTATTTGCTGACTTGAATGCTCTAGTTCTAAAGTTGTGAAAGGGTCACTTGTACAAAGAGGAACCAAGACATGAGCACATGGGGAATGATTAGCCCAAGAGCATAGGTACTCTTGCTTCCCTTCATGACTCTATTAAGTCAGCCTAAGTTCTACAGGTGGTATTCATCCACATCTACATCTTTCATATTATTTATGAGAAAGCTGAAAATAGAATTTGGAATTCTCACAAACCTTGAGTTCAACAGTTCACCTTTTATGTATAGATGAAGAAATGATGCAATCAGGAAACTAACTGTGATGTCCAGAATCTTCCAACTTTGCAGTAAAATACCTGAAAATTTAAGACACATCTCTTGAGTCCCATTCCATAATGATAAGCAACACAACATATTCTTTTGTTTGTGGTTTTATTATTATTATTTTAAACCAAAAGCATCCACAAATCCAAATACCCTCCTGAAGTCTGCTTGTTACTTGAAAAGATCTCAGCATAACAATATAGTTGTCATGATTTGACTGTGAAAAGCTCATCCATCCACTGCACAGGAATATGGCATCCTTTACGTGTGAAAGTATCTTGTGAATAGCAGATACCACCCTGACACATGGAACAGGAAGATATGGTAACAGGACACATTCAATGTATGGCCCAGGTTCATATGGCTCAGAACCTTCTAATATAGGAGAAAGACATGTAAGATTCGTTGTGCAATTAGAAGAATAATTTCGCCTGCATAGAACTACTACCTTTCCTCTTTTCTACAAGGCAGACTTTGAGCTGAGTGCCTTGATGCTTGGATAAAGCAGATGAGGAGAGAGGTTTTGGCACAGATCCTTCACTGCTTTGGCATTCTGCCAACAGTTGCCCCAGACCTGGTTTTCCTTACGAAGGTTTGAGCTGATTCTGCTTGGGTTACCCTTATGGTATCAAACATCAGGCCGATATGTATGTCTGGGCAAATAGTTATTTCACTTTGCACTTGCTTTGTAGTGAAATATAAAATTGATGCTGTTGTCTGCTTTTATTTTCACTTATTCTTACAGGCAGAAGTGGAATGAGGAAAGAATTACATAAGGGGTTGACCCTTTACAGCATGAACTGGTTCTAGATTCAAGTGGGTCATCATTTGCTGTAGAGGAGGTTCCATAAAGGAATTTTCAAGGTCTTGTTTCAATGTGGCATGAACTACCACAAGCTGCTTTTGTGATTCAGATTCCTGAACCTGCCAAACACTGATAATGGTACAAATATATTTTCTAATTAGCCATAGAATTTTGTATTTCTCAGTCTCCCACACAAATATGTATGTTTGTGTGTGTATAAATATATAATATATATAGTTATATAATTAACTATAATATAAATATATATTAATTATAAAATATGTGTGTATATATAATTATCTATCTATCTATCTATCTATCTATCTATATAGACATAAATATCATTTAATTTTTTTTCCTTACAATAGAGGTCCAACAAGGTCCCCTTGCCATGATCCACCCCTAGCCCATCCACTGAGTCTCAGTAACCCAGATTATCGGTATATGCACCCAGCATGTACAGGGAGGCCCTAGAATACAAACTAAGAACTTTCTCAAGAAGGTCCAGTTGTTTTACTGCTGCACCACTGTCTTTCTCTACACTGCAAATACTGATTGAGCACCTTAAAAAATACCAGCATTATTCTAGGCAGTGAGGATTGTCCCTGCTCCCAGGAAATGAGAGGCTAAAAAGAGAGACAGATGAGAAATAAGCAAGTCCCTCAGTGTGTTACCCAGAGAATGGAAGCACACCTTTTCAGACTTTAGGTGAACAGACTTTAGGAGTATTATGCCATTAGGCAGCACTAAATCAAATAGTAAGAAAGATATATTCGTGTTGATTCTCTTCAAATCCTCTGATAACAACGAAGAGAAAATAGACCTTGCCAGGATCTAGCAATAACATTAATAATAGTTTCATTTCTAATTGTAGTAAGTTTTATTTAAAGAAGTGATTTGGGTTGCCCATTTAACGTAATTAAATAAAGGTTTTTATTTCCAAAATAAATATATGTTAAAAGAATAAATCTATTTCTTAAAAAAAAAAAAGAAACTTAAAGTGAAAGTTTAATTGTGAATTGTGAAAAATCTTAGAGGGAAGTGAGGACTCAGAAGTCGGGAAATACTTCAACAGAATGTACTGAACTGAGTGGTTAAATCTACCTCTAAGTAGGATCCCAAAGGAGAGTAGTAAAGTGTGGGGGGTGAGGAGATAGTTCAAAAAAAAGGGGTGGCACATACCAAAACCTGGAAGAGTCATGTGCTACAACCGGCAGATTTCAAGTAGTGCAGTATGGTTGAGGCTCAGTATGCATGCAGAGGATGTAAGGAGAGGTGAATCTGGAGGTGCAAGTGCTAAGGGGGCTATGGTTAGGAATTTGGACTTTAATGGTGTAGGAAAATATTTCTTCCCTGAAATGTTTTAAGCAGTGATGTTATGTGATGATCAAATGTAAGGTGGAGATTCTTGACAACTAAGTGTGTCTCTATACATTGGAGACCCTTTGGACCAGAGGATTTGCTTGGGCCCAGATTAGTCATGATTCTGTCATCCCTGAGTATCTTGCTGCAGACTGAACCCCATGTAGGCCTAATGAAGGGAGGCTCTCAAGCAGCAGGAGATGCTGTTTCTTCCTCTGTTACCAGAAGGAAGCCCATCAAATACAGATGTTCCTTGACTTATGCTGGGTCTAGATCCCAATGAACCCAACTTTTAATACATTTGCCAGTGGGCACATTCAACCACCTGAGAGAGACAGAGATAAAGAGAGAGAAAACACCCCTTAATGGGACATAGCGTGTCACAATTCTTTCTTCTCCACTTATCCATCTTTTTTGTGATTTGGGGTAGAAATACATCTGTACCCACTGTGTTTTCAACCTGCTGCATCCTAGATTTGACCTCTGCAGTTGGCCATGTAGGATCCAGTTCCATTAACCACGAGTCTATGGGTCTTGCCTCAGATAAGCCCATCTTAAGATGAGAATATCTTAAGTAGAAAATGCATTAAATATACTTCACCTATATCATAGTTTGACTTAGCCTGCATTAAACATTTTCAGAATATTTACAATAGTCTACAGTTGGATGAAATCATTTATTAAAAGTCTAATACCTTTATGATAAACTATTGAATACCTTGTATAATCAAATACTACATTGAAAGTTGAGAACAGAATGGTTGCATAGATACAGAAGGTATGCTTTCTACTGGATATATATCACTTTTTCACTATCATTTCAATCAAAAAATCAAAGATCAAACCATCCTCAATCAGGAGCTGTCTGTATATCCCTTAAGTTCCAGGGCATGAGATCAGATTCTATATACTTGAGGTATCATGAGGAGACATGAGTCACTCTAGCCCTTCCTGAACTCTTTTACCTTACAACCGATGCTCTCCTATGGTGAAGTACATCAGTGGTGCCCCAAGGGGCACAGAGCACAGCCCCTGGCCAGGAGTTAGGGCTCAGTCAATAGATGCTGATGGAATATGGTATCTGTGGTCATCATAGTTAGTACCCTTGTCATACTGGGTCTAGTCCTTAGAAGGCTGAAGGTCAGAATTTATTGTCAAGTGTTTTTTTTTTTAAAATAATTACTTACTGTATTATATATTTATTCATTCACTTATTTTTTAATTTGACCAGAGAGAGACAGAGGGTGAGAGTGAGAGAGAGAGGATGTGAAAAAGCAAGCCACCAGATTCAGGACTCGAATCCTGGTTGGCCATGTGGGAGTGTCCAGCGCCTTAACCACCATGCCACCTGCTGGTCCCTCAAGTGTCTTTTAAACAATGATAACCATTGCCTTCATAGGCCCAATGCTTGGAGGAAGTTTATTCTTTCATATTTTGACATGAGTCAAGGGAAATTCTAAAATGACCCCTAAGATTTCAGCCCTCTGACATACATTCCATGTGTAATCTTTTTACCTTTGATGTGGGGAGCATCTGTGACTACAATGTTAAATTATGTGGCAAAGGTGAAAGAATATTGCAGATGTGATTGAGGTTCCTAATCAGCTGACCTTGCATTAGCCAGAGGGATGATTATCTGGGTGGTTCTGGACTAATTAGGTAAGTCATTTAGAAGAGATACTAGGCCTTTTATGAGGGGAGAGATGTGAAGAGAGATTTTCCTACAGTCTTGCATAGGCAAATAGCCAAGCCACAAACAGCCTATGATAGAAGTTGCCCCTGATACAGGCCTCAATGCTGTAACCCCAAGAAATAAAATTCAGACAAAAACCCAAATGAGCTGAACAGAGGATCTAGAGTACAAGAGAACACAACCTGCCAAACACCTTAATTTCAGTTTTGTGGGATCGCAAGTTGAGGACCCAGTTAAATCACATTGGACTCCTGACCCATGGAAATGAATATATTTTGTTTTAAGTTTTACAGGTTGTTTAACTAGTTATTCAGCAATAGGAAAACAAAATGAAACAAATAAACAAAAAAACCACACCGGGAACCAGCAGTTAGCATAATGGCTATGTTGCTGGACTCCCACGTAGTCGACCACAGTTCGCGTCCCGGACCCAGTGGCTTAAAACTCATGCCGGACGCGTGTGCGTGCGTGCCCAAGATCCCGAGAGGAGAATGGAGAAGGGATTGAGGCATGACCATCTCCCCTGAGGGGTGATTTCTCGCTTTCTGTCTCTCTATCTGTCTGTCTGGTGAGCGCACGCGCCCTATAGCAAAAACCTCTCCAAAAAAACCCAAAAACAAACAAACAAAAAAAACCACACCACCTGTGATGTAAACAGCACAATTGGGCCAGAAAGATACCTTGCTAGTTTGGAAGGTGTTTGCCTTTGCCATCACCACTGGGAGAAGATTCTCACAGATTTTTGATAAGATCTTCTGTGTTCATGATCAAATCCTGGCAGACCATTTCTGCTGGTTTTTTTTTTTTTTTTGTATCCACATAGGGAACTAGATGAGGAAAGTGGGGATAACTGACAGATGAATCCTAAACTGTAGTACTCATGTAAACCATTTGAAACTGACCAGGTAGTTGGAGATCTCATTCTCTTGGAAAGGAGGTAGGACATGGATTGGATATGGAGTAAGGGGAAGAGGTGTCATGTGTTGAATCTGACACTATGGGGTTCCAGGGTGGAAGTGGCAGGTGTTGAGTTGCTCATGCTGATCATGCTGAGTGGATCATGCTGTAGACAGACTGTAGTTAGGTATACTAAACACATGGAAACTTACAGTATTTTCTGTTTGAGATGGGTTGATCAGACATAATCTCATGGTAAGTTGAGGAGTGTCTGAACGTGATAAGCTGCTATCTAGTAACTGAAAGAATGGAGGTGGCTTCTGTCCTGTTGCCTTTGGGCTTGAACTTGACCTTTTTCCTCTTGGCTTGTATTAGAACTAGGTGAGCTAATTCAGATAAATTATCTAGCACCAGTCTAGCACCTGCAAAGTGCTCTAGGGAGTTAGCTGCTATTAGGTGTCATTCTGAATTGCAAGAGTTTTAGGCTAAGATGAAGATTTGTGAGTCATCAGCAAAGGTGGTAAATGAAGTCACGAGAAAGACTGTCATGGAGTGAGAATATTCTCATTCTTATAATTCCTTGTTCATGTGGTTCAGTAAGATTGAAATAATAATTTTAGAAAGTTAGCTTTACAATGCCAAGGATTAAAATTAAATATGATCATTTCTGTACTGTCGATCCTTTTCCCGGGATTTTAAATCTGGACTTACTTTACATTTTTACACTATTAAGGAACATCATGGGCTGCACTTGGGTTTTGAGCTTTGAGCTTACTAAATCTCATGGCCCAGCATGTGTTGTCCTCCTCCTGACTCAGAAACCACAGAGAAAGCCTACTGGTGGCTTTTGTGGTGCTCTTGAGCCACTTCCAGTAGGGAAGTGAGGTTACCTCTTATAAGTCAGCTGCAGATCATGGCGAGAAAGGCTATAGCACAAAGATCTGTGTCTGGAGGTTGCAAAACATCAATACTGGTTGTAGTAGGAATAAAATGCCATAATTATACCTGATGTATGTGTGCACAGACAGTACATACACTTATATATGCATATGCATACACACATATATACATATGTATGTTTATCACAATGCACACACATATGTATGTGTCCCTCCAGTGGTAGCTATTGATTCTTTTTTTTGTAAAGAGATTTTCACCATAGGGTTTGTGCAGTTTCCAGAGAGACAGAAAGCAAGGGATGACCGTGCTTCAATTCCTTTTCCTCCATTCTCCTCTTGGGATCTTGGGCATGCACACATATGTGCCCCATGCGAGTTTTGTTGTTGTTGTTGTTTTGTTTTTTAAGAATTATTTATTTAATTTTATTTATTCATTTATTTATTTTAATTTGACCAGAGAGAGAGAGATAGAGGAAGAGAGAGAGAGAGAGAGAGAGAGAGAAAGTGAGAAAGCCAGCCATCAGTTCAGGAACTTGAAAACCGTGGTTGGCCATATGGGAGTATCCAGTGCCTTAACCACCTTGTCACCTGGTGGTCCACACCATACATGAGTTTTAAGCTGCTGGGTCAGGGACTCAAACTGTGGTTGACTATGTGGGAATCCCGTGACATAATCATTACTCCATCTGCTTGTCCCAGTAGCTGTCTCTTATGCATAATTGGCTCTCCTACTTTGACTTCTCTTTGGCCAACTGTGACAGAGCCATCCCTGATGTTATGCCATGACATTCATTCACATGTCTACTATGAGAAGATATAAAGAAACATATTGCTCTATCCAACCTGCTTTAGATTCAGACCTTGGAATGGGTAATAATTTGGAATTCATGAAGTTCTCATATCCATGTTGATTTGGGTCAATATCTGCAATAACTTCTAGGTGAGTCAGTAGGCTTTTCTTCAATTATATGAAAATGCAAAATATCTCAGCCAAAATAAAATCCTAGCTGGTGTCAGAATTTGAACAGTATGACTAAGTATACAACATATAGACAAACAGACTGAAACAGCACAGGCATCACAGTTCAAATGCATTCTCACTAATTCAGAGACAGAACAAGTCTGTTGAACCAGAGTCAGCATTACCCAGACTTTGAACTTTTGCCATAACGGATGCATCAATTAAAAGTCTAATAATGTCACCAATAACAATAATGTATTTGTCAAGCTTTTATGCACTTAGCACTTTACATATATTAACAAAATGTGTATCTTAGAGTACATATTTTGCTTGTGTGCGTAGTATTATCTGGATTTCAGAAAGTCAGAATACCTTTGCATATTAAGGCAACAAATAGATTTTTATCACATAAAGTGAATGATTAGAATTGAAGGTCCTTACAACCTCATCAGAATTATTTAGAAAACTTGAACTCACAGAGGGTAGGGCATCTATCACAGTATAATACATTTATAAACATTTATTATGATAATGTACTGTGGAAAATTGCTAATCCTAAGAGTTTATTTCATAAATACCATAGCTTTTCTCCTGCCAGATCATGCTCCCTTTGCACATGATCTGTGACTACAGCAGAATACTTTGTGTTTGGACAAATGGTGTCCAAGAGTCCACATGTGATATGGAGACCTGTCATGACTGCTATGTCCACAAGGACATTTCTCAATGCCTCTACACATTTTCTGGATTGATCTAGGCTATCTCAAAGCAGGGAGTTATCATCATCCTCATTGTGGGCATAGGGTTTCTTTGTGAATCTGAAGTGGCATATGCAGGCTTCCTGTCATTTAATGAGATCCTCCACTCTTCATTTAAGAATGCAAAAAATCAAGGACCAGCAGTTAGCATAATGGCTATGTCGCTGGACTCCCATGTAGTCGACCGCGGTTTGCGTCCTGGACCCAGTGGCTTAAAACTCACGCTGGGCACGTGTGCGTGTGTGCCCAAGATCCTGAGAGGAGAATGGAGAAGGGATTGCAGCGTGGCCATCCTCCCTGGGGGGTGATTTCTTGCTTTCTGTCTCTCTGTCTCTGTCTGTCTGGTGAGTGCACGTGCCCTATAGCAAAACCCTCTCCAAAAAAAAAAAAAAAAAATAGAATGCAAAAAATCCATTTTAAAACATGAGTGGGTAGAGTCTTAAGTGTGGTGGGCTGAACTGGTAAGAAAATATAAATAATAATATTCAGCTCAGCACTTTGGCAAAGACTATTATTATGAGGCAGACTCATTTGTTTACCTTCCCAGCTAGAAAAGACACATGTAGGTAGGCAGCCAAAAAGAGGAGGTATAAATGGGGAATAGGGAACAGGGCTTGGCTCCTCTTGTATTGATTTTGGCAAAAATGCCACATGAAAAATTATGCCTCAGATAAAAATAAATTATAATCTACAAGTATTTGAATGAGAAGGGTTCCCTGTGAAAACTTAATAAATGAATGCTAATTCAGTTACCAATTTGTAGCCATGAAACATAACCAGTCATGTTATTCTGTGGAGTTGTTTTGGAAAAGATTGTATAACCCATGAAGCAATTCTTCACAAAGTGCATAAAAGTGTCAGCTTATGTATAATTTATACAGTGAATGTTAGTTATGGTCTGTTTAATAGTATTTAATGCTGTCATATGACATCATTCTTTCATTTACCAATTGAAAAAAAAATAAAAGACCAATCAAAAGCATTTTATAGAGTAAGAAATATGCTTATTGAATTTGATAAAAATTGTAGAAGACTATAAACAGATTCGCTGGGGGAGGTATCTTTAAAAGATTTTTGCAAAGAGTTATTGTGGTAGAGCTTGTTCAGTATTTACTCTATAGTTATTTTAATCATAATTTACTTACTGCGTATGTGTTATCTAATATGCTGCTAATGTGCCTTAAGCAATTCATTTTGCCGACAGCACAGTAAATTGCCATATAGCTCTGGCCCTTTATTAGTAGCAATGATTAAATCCAATTTTAGTTGTACTTACTACATTTTCTCCACTGCCTACAGGGCATCCCTATGGGGGGGAGAGGAGTTGCTGCTTCTAGCCTTAATCTCTCCATCTTTTAACCAAAAATCCATTCTGTATATTTCAGCAGAATGTTCTCTGCCTCTGTTTACACTAACTCTATTTTCCTACAGTGTAGGATATTTTTGGTGCTGTGTGAGAAAGCAGGACAAAATGCTTGAAAAGTCTGTATTAAATAAAATATAGTCCATGCTCGCAGGATAAATGAAAACCTACTCTTTCCACTGTGGGAATGTGTGAGTGTGTGTATGCACACACTTCAAGAAAACATGTGTTGATTTCTCATATTATGGGACCAGAATATTCTCCTATGCTAACTCTGTGGATGAATTCTCATGGGACATGTAACTGTAGTATATATTTTTGCAAAGCAAGTTGGGGTGCAATTTGTGAAAAATGCATTGTAGAAGATGAAGTTACAAACTCCTCTAGGTCAGAAACCCTGGCCCTCAGTCCTGGGAGTCTCACTGATGGGAGTCTGCATAATGCAGCTTTACTTTTCAGGTTCACACACTAGACATGTGTCTCAGACCCTCGTTTTATTTGCAAATAGATTTTCTTCTCTCTGTGTTGGGGTTGATCTTGGAGTCTACGTATAGTCTGTAAGAAACTGTATATTAAGTTTTACCCGAGAATTAAGGATTTTACTCCAGCTGAAAGCAGGAGACCCAGAATGAGATCTAATTCTGCTGCTTAACTGGAAGAGCTCAAGTCCCTGAGTCTGGTGGATCAGATATCCGAGAAAGTGGTGAGGTTCTCTTTTTTGCCCCAAATTTCAATATTGGGTAAATTGGCTTGCTTTGTCGGTGCCAGCAAGGGCCCCAGAAAATTTCTCCTCCCTACTGAAGTGGCACATAAGGATTTTTAAAAGACTCTTACAACTACCTATCTTGGCTTAGTTTTTGTGATATCTTTTGCTCTAGGTGGAGAGAGGAAAACACACAGGAGTTTCTTTTTTGTCCTTAGGATAAAAGCTCTGAAGGAGCTGTGGAAAGAAAACTGGGGAATTCAGCACAGGTAGGTTCCCAGGTCTAGTTTATGATGATAGAGATATATTCCAGGGCAGAGGAGATGGCCAGTAAGCTCCCAACCAATACCTACCACTCTGCTGTGCTGGCTGCCCCTGCAGAACCTCCTGGACTAAGGTGGCTTCTATTCCTTTATCTATACTAGGCAAAGCTGGGAACAGGTCCCCTTGGTCCTATTAACCTCCGGTGGCTCTTTTTCAAGCCTCTGTCCATCTTGCTTTCTTTCAACTTCTTTCTGCATCCAGTCTAGGCACTTTGCACCTGCAACGGGCTTTCCAATTTCTAGAGAAGGTTCCCTCTGCCCTGTTTCTCACCATGATTACTCCCTCCCTTCTCCTCCCTGATCCAGATGTTCTAGTACTAAATGCCATTTCTTTTGGGTCCTGCTGAGTGCAAATTTGGAAATGTGGGCTAATGGGGGATCCTGAATTAATGGGCATCCTTTCCCAAGTAACGCTTCTTGGAGCTCTTGAGACATGCTACTTAGCCTAAAGGAGGAATCTGAAAGGTGGGAATTTCTTATTCAATGTCAGGCCTTGAGTGAGAAAGAGATTTTGATAACAGGACATTTCAATGCCTCTGAACTTGTATCACAGATGTGGCTACCCATCTCTGCCATTAGGGAAGGGGCGAGGAGACTGAGGTGGGAGAGGTACCCTCTTCTTTTCTCTGGCACCTCCTGCTTCTTTCACATCTTCTCTATCTCCGTTGACGTGGCACGGGGCCAGAGCTAAGGATGCCTGTGTTCTTGGGATGTGAAGTTTGTAAGGCCTTGAATGAGTCTTCAGTTGAGTCTGCCTGCATTTGAATGTACTCCTGAGTTCATCTGACTCTGTGACCTCGAGGAAGTCATCTTGTATTTCCGCTTCTGAACTGCAGTGGTGGTAATGACAGCCTCCCAATAAACTGTGGAAAGGAAACTGGGAAATTCAGCACACACATATTCCCAGAGATAGACTGATATGTGTGGATGATATTAAGTAGCTTGATTCACTGGGACAATCCAGAGATGAACAGTGCAGAAGGAGCCTCTGAAATGACCCTGCTGTGGTCTAAAATATTGGGCTGTGTAAGTCTGTTGTCCTTCTGTCTCCGGGTAGATGGAGGTTGCTCTGCAGGTGACCACAGAAGAAAGTGGTGCAGGCAGGATAAGAAGGAATGGAGCAACAGGGTGAGATGTCAGGTGTGAAGACACAAAGTCTGATGGATGCAGGTAAGGCCAGGAACTCACCTTTGAATGTCCCGCTCCTCTGTTTCAAGGTCTCTTTGGTACTGCTTTAAATTCCGAGATACAGCTTCTCTAGGGATTGTCAAAACCTCAGGAGGCAGTTTGATACTTTTGGGTAAACCACCCAGAGAATTGCCAAAGCTACCTGATAATTATAGAGAGAGCTTTAAACAGACCCACTACAGATGGTGGCATTGAGTGGGTCTGGAAACCATGGTTGTCCCCAATGCCACCTTGCATTACCTCAACAATTGAGGTACTTCAAATTGAGGTAAATCCAAATGGTGCAGAAAACCCCAAATGTAACTTTGCTCTTTTGTCATTTTTATATATCTTCATTCTGCAGACCAAAGCCACTGTCCTTTGGAGTGATTACTTGACTAATTGCATGGTTATAGCTTAGACCCAATTAATAGTTAAATGGCTTTTTACTGTTAAAATTATACCTTCTCCAGGAGTTGGAAGTGAACAATGGCTCTGGCTGAGACTGGTTGTTGTAATATTGATATCCTTCATGAATAGTAAAAAGATTACTTTTTTTAACCTTCCTTGGTTAAATTGATCTCTTTTCTACAGGGACTTATAGAAATGGGTAGCTTATGAAAACAGCCTAAACAGTGACTGTTGGGGATGAAATAGAAGTGAAAAGAGATAATTCCTCCTGGAAATCCATGAAGCAGCAGGAAATGCTCCGACACAGGAGGTTCATAGAAACTTCAAATACTTTGTCTTCTTTTTACCTGGTCTTAGAAGTTAAAAATGTTGTTTGACAGTTTTTTCCTGCCCATGTTTTTTTAATTTCCCCTCTAAACAAAAGCATATGATCTATTTTGGTGGGGCCCTCCTGTTGTCAGATGTTTAATTTCATGTGGTTCATCTGGAATTGTCCCTATTAACAGATTCCTAACCCAGAAATTCACCTAAAATGAAACCATTTCCCTGAGCCTAGCCGTACATCTCTCTTTTACTTTCTGGCTTGGTGGGTAAACTCACCTGATAGTCCTGAAGGAAAATAAGGACACTGAAATAACCTTTGTGACATAGGACTCTAGCATTGCATTGGGTAACAGTCTGCAAAGCGCATTTTCCAAAGAAAAGAAGAAAGAAAAGGCATCTTGTTCCCCAATGTTGAAAGGCAGGCAACTAACGGCGTATTTTTAATTACCCGAACACTTTAGCACAGAAAGTAGTCAGTTTATAGTTACCTTCAATATGTAGACTACAAATTATTAGTGCATGAAAATGGCATCCAAGTTCTGTTGCTGGGTCTAGTAATTTTGGATATTTTCCATGCTATTACTGCCTGCTCCATATACCTTTACTGGTTCTTTTTGAAATTAACTTAATGGCACTCTGCAGAAATGGACTGCCTACTGAGAGTGAGCGCTTGCCTGCAAAGATGGACCGAGTTCCCACTGAGAGGCACTGATTTGGCACAAACAGAGAAATGCTTTAGCATTAATTTACTTGAGTATCAAATTATTCAAAATAAATAATTAAAGGCTTTTTAGGAGTCAGAGTCAATATTTGCTTTCAATATTTTGGGTCCATTAACACATATTCCGTATTGAAAAGGGCCAGGGCCCTGCCAAGTTCTGCCGCTATGGCAATGTATCCCTAAGCTTGCCACAGGTTTTTCCCTTCAGGCACTAAATGTCGTTTCCCTGTCCCTGAAATTTCTCTGCAGCCCCCATTATGCTTCTCTGGCGAGCCCATCATTCCCTCACAGCTCGTTTTAGCAGTGTCTGATGTCCTTCTCCTTTTACTAGCCTGGTGCCTGGAGCTCTCCTCCCAGTGGGATTTCTCTATAGGGACAGTGTCCTCAGGGAGAAAGGGTGTGAGAGTAAGAGGCCTGTGTGATCCCAGGGAGACTGGAAAAGATGTTAAGATCACGCTGGGGGAAAAACAGCCCCTAAATGCTGTTACTCATAATGCTGTCATTTGACCTAATCCTTGATCAAATCAAACTGCAACCCCAAGGTCACATTCTGGTCCCACTCTTGTTTGGAATCATTCCTTCCTCAATTCCTGGGATTCCATAGTATTTGGCTTTAATTGGTAGCCATTGTTTCCAGCATGGGGACCATATAATACCCCCAATGATGGTGTAAGAGGGCATAGACTAGCTCTGACCTGGTGATTCCTCTTTATGAAAAGACGTGGCTATTGCTCAACCCAGTCCACTGTGCGTGTGCATGCACACAAGTGCAAGTGCATGTGTACACCTTCCAAAAAAATGATTAAGTGGTTGGCGTGCAAGGATGTTGTCTTCTTACATTCCTACTTGGGGGGCTTTTGTGGGAGAACCCAACCCTTTGAGACTGGGTGGTCTCTGAGTATCTATGGCTAACCCATTTTGAGATTGTGTGAAGGAGAAAAGTGATGTCAATACCCCTTTAATTTGCTCTCTCTCCCTCTTCCTGGCTCCATTCAGAATCATGCAAGGACCCTAAGAGTCATAAAGAGAAAAGAGAAAGCGTTAATTCTATGAAGGGCTCTCCAGTCACCCTCCATAAAGACAGAACGATTTCCATTTGAAAAGGACGATTGTTAATGAGCTCTATTCTCCTAGCCTATCACCCCACAAGCAAAGGGGCTGCTTTGAAGTCAACACAGTCTATTATGGGTGAAATAAACCCCTCAGAACAAAGGGCAGTTCAAGTACAGATTTACAGAAGCTAATGGCACATGCTCACTCTCACTCCAATCACTGGCCGCTCCCTTCTGATGAAGCCATTGAGTCCTTAGGATGCTTGTGTCCTTGAGAGTCCTGGGACTGGACTCAGAACCTCCCCATGGGACCTCCTCTGCCCAAGCACCTCTACTCTTCTGGCTCCCAAAAGGGAGGCTTCTTATTGCCCTTATTTTCTTCAGGTTTTAGAGAGCCTCGGGTAAGGACTTTTTAAGGTTTTATCAACTTTTTCCTTTTCCAAGTATCTTTTATTCATGGGAAACATAAGAGTTATGTATTTCAGACTAGCCCTTTTGACGGCATCTGAAATGAATATTTTCTGCCTATAAGTTCAGCAAATAGCAATGAGCAGCAGTAATTGGAGAACACAGTGAATATTCCCTCCTCTTCTTTGAGCAAGAGGAATTTGGCTTCAGATGTTAATCATTTTCAGCATGGATTTCATTTCTACTACACTTACAGGATTGGGGCTGCTCTGAAAGCAGACACACACACACAATGTTCTGTACACAAAAGGAAGAAGAAAGCGGAACATTCTCCACCACAAATCTGAGCCTAAGAAGATGATGGCACCCTGCTAAAATGTCACAGCCCTGTGTAACGGCAACTGCTGTCAGTACCACATGGGCACTGTGGAGAAATGCGCATGTGCAAACCCTTGTGGGCATCAGGTCTAATAGAATCACCTGTGCCCAGGTCAACACAATCCACTTGTAACCTGTTCCTCTTCTTTTTCCAGAACATTAAGATTGTCCCCAGAAAGGTAGGGCAGATTTGAAAATCAAGTCAGAAAGAAGTTGGAAAAAATAATTTGTGTGGCATATTTTAATTGGCATTAAAAAATTGAATTCATGGAATATTCAATTACCTGTCCCCTTAAATTACATACTAAAGAGGAATATTAATAGCTATAAAGACATTTGGAGATGTAGATAAATCACTACCAAACCAGTATGTGTCTCATCACGAAGATGGAGCAAGTGTAGACTATTAGGAGTCCTGACTTTTTGTAAGCTTTCTATTTATAGTAGGAAAAGGAATGTTCTTTCTAATTTAAGAACAAGTCAGATTTTCATACTGAATCGGAGACAAGTCAGGTTGTAGCAACAACTCAGAAAGCTGTACCTACTAGTATTACCCTATCACCAGGAGATTTCTTCCCTTCTGATGTATCTAATAATGTTACAATCTTCTTCCTTGTTTACTATGATAGGACCCCCTGGCCTTCTCCTCCTAGGAATGAGTAATCACAGCACCTACTCCCCTTCAGACCTTCATTGAGGATGAGACTGTCAATGAGGTAGCTAGGTGGCTCTCAAGAATATGCCACTTCTCATTATGAGTTTCTGCTGTTTTCTACATTATTCATCGCTTCTCTCCTAATCTGAATATACGTGATAATTTTCTCATGTCCCAACTGAGAACTTCACCCATCCTGGTGCTTCAACATTGACTATCTTTTCATTTTTCCTCATCAAAATGACAGACGCTTTCCTCAGCTCTCCTTCAGTCATACTGCTAAAGGTAACTACCATGCTGGCTTCTGTCCTCATAGAGGAATTAAGCCTGTCTCAAAACTTCATGTGAAGGGACCAGCAGTTAGCGTAATGGCTAAGTTGCTGGACTCCCACGTAGTTGACCGCGGTTCGAGTTCTGGACCCGGTGGCTTAAACTCACGCCGGGCACGTGTGCATGCGTGCCCAAGATCCCAAAAGGAGAATGGAGGAGAAGTGATTGCGGCGTGACCATCCCCCCCTGGAGGGTGATTTCTCGCTTTCTGTCTGTCTTTCTCTGTCTGCCTGGCGAGCGCATGCGCCCTATAGCAAAAACCTCTCCAAAAAAGAAGAAAAAAAACTTCGTGTGAATGAAATTATGTATTATCTCCTCTTTTGTCTTTTACATCTGTTGTCTTCAGCTCCATAACATTCTGCAAGATTCATCTGTTCTGTTGGGTGTACTAATATGTGTTCTTTTTCACTGCTGCATAATTTACTTCCTGAAAGAGTCACAGTATAATTATGTATCCTAACATTGATGAAGAGTGGGGGTTTTCACTCAGTTTTGGGCTATTACAAATAGTGCTGCCAACAGCATTCTTGTGCATGTCCTTTGGTGAACATAGCTAAGTTGCTGGACTCCCACGTAGTTGACCGCGGTTCGAGTTCTGGACCCGGTGGCTTAAACTCACGCCGGGCACGTGTGCATGCGTGCCCAAGATCCCAAAAGGAGAATGGAGGAGAAGTGATTGCGGCGTGACCATCCCCCCCTGGAGGGTGATTTCTCGCTTTCTGTCTGTCTTTCTCTGTCTGCCTGGCGAGCGCATGCGCCCTATAGCAAAAACCTCTCCAAAAAAGAAGAAAAAAAACTTCGTGTGAATGAAATTATGTATTATCTCCTCTTTTGTCTTTTACATCTGTTGTCTTCAGCTCCATAACATTCTGCAAGATTCATCTGTTCTGTTGGGTGTACTAATATGTGTTCTTTTTCACTGCTGCATAATTTACTTCCTGAAAGAGTCACAGTATAATTATGTATCCTAACATTGATGAAGAGTGGGGGTTTTCACTCAGTTTTGGGCTATTACAAATAGTGCTGCCAACAGCATTCTTGTGCATGTCCTTTGGTGAACATATATATGCATATATATTGGATATATCTAGAGGTGAAATAGCAGAGTCAGTCTATGTGAGTATCAGATTTACCAGATTCTTTCAAATAAATTTCCAACTACAGTCTTGTCGGATTCTTTTACACAGATTTCCAAGTGCTGTATTCATTTATACGCTCACCAGCAGTGGGTAAGAATTTTGGTTATTCCATATCCCGCCAACACTTGATATTGTCCATTATGATGTCCCTCCAACCTAGTGAATAAGTAGTGGTATTTGAAGTTTTAAATGACAATTCTCTAATGATTAATTATATTGATCATCTCTAATGCTAATTATTTATTTAGACTTTTTAAAGAAGTGTACCTCACCGCTTTGTTCTTCTGTTTACTGGGATTTTCCTTTTGGGGTTCACAATTACTTTAAAATGTCAAGTTAATCATAGGTTTGAAGCAATTTAAGAAATAATAGAGATATTTTGTCTACCCAGTTTCCCCCAATGGTAATATCTTTCAAAGCCATATATAGTACAATATCACAACCAGGATATTGATTTTGACAGTCAGGATACAGAATATCTCACCATCCCAAGACCCTCTTGTTGCTTTTTTGTAGCTACTTTCACTCTGTTCCTGGTTGCTGGTAACCACCAATCTCCATTTCTGTACTTTTGTCATTTCAAAAATGTTATAAAAATAGAACCATGAAGTATGTAATATTTTGAATTGACTTTTTTTAAAAAAATTTCAGTATAATTCTCTTGAGACTCATCAAAGTTGCATCAATAATCCATTCCTTTTATTTCTGAGTAGTATCCCATGCTATGGATACACCACCATTTATTTAATCATTCACCTGTTTCAGGACATCTTGGTGGTTTCCAACTTCTGGCTATGAACATTTATATACAGGTTTTTGTGTGAACATCAGTTTTAGTTTCTTTGTGAGATTGCCCAAAAAATCAATTGCCTGGACATATGGTAGCTACATGTTCAATTTTAAAGAAACTGCTAAACTGTTTTCCAGACTAGCTGTACAATTTCACATTCTTTTTTTTTTTCTTCTTTTTTTCGAGAGGTTTTCTTCGCTATAGGGCGTGTGCGTTCACCAGACAGAGAGAGACATAGAGACAGAAAGCGAGAAATCAACCCCCAGGGGGGATGGTCACGCCGCAATCCCTTCTCCTCCATTCTCCTCTCGGGATCTTGGGCATGCACGCACACGTGCCCAGGATGAGTTTTAAGCCACCGGGTCCGGGATGTGAACCACGGTTGACTACATGGGAGTCCAGCGACATAGCCATTACACTAACTGCTGGTTCCCTACAATTTCACATTCTCATCAGCAATGTATCAACGATCCAGTTTCTTTGCATCCTTGTCAGTATTTTGTGCTATCATTACATGTAATTTAGTTATTCTGGTAGGTGTGTAGTAATATCTCAGTGTGGTTTAAATTAGTATTTTTCTAAAGGCAAGTGTTGTTCATTTTTTTTCTTGTGTTTATATGCCATAAGTTCTGTGGTTAAATGTCTCATGATGTGTTTTGCCCACTTTCCAATAGATTGGTTTTATTGTTGTTAAGTTTTAGAGTCTTTATATATTGTAGATACTATTCCTAGGTCAAATATATGGTTTGCTAATATTTTCTTCTACTGCATAGCTTGTTTTTTCATTCTCTTGACCTGTCTTTCACAGAGCAAATGTTGTTAACTTTGATTAAGTCCAAATTTTCTTTTATGAATTATATGTCTGACTATATTTAGAAATCTGACTTGTCTGGGTCCAGCAGTTGGTGTAATGGCTATGTCACTGGACTCCCATGTAGTCAACCACGGTTTGAGTCCTGGACCCGGTGGCTTAAACTCATGCCAGGCACGTGTGCATGTGTGCTCAAGATTCAAAGAGGAGAATAGAGGAGAAGGGATTGCAGCATGGCCATTCCCCCTGGTGGGGGTGTGTGATTTCTTGCTTTCTGTCTCTCTGTCTCTGTCTTTCTGGCGAGCACACGTGTTCTTTGCCAGATTTATGTATTGAAAATATTTTCTTTTGTAGTGTCTTGTCTTCATTCTTTTAATGGTATTTTCTGTTGAAAAAATTTTATATTAAATCAAGTTCAATTAATCATCTTTTCCTTTGTGATTAATGCCTTTTTGTCTTCAATAGAAGAAAGCTTTGCCTATCCAAAAGTCACAATGATATCTTTTCATGTTGCCTTCCCGAAGCTTTTATTTATTTTCCATTTCCATTTATGTTTATAATCCATCTGGTAATGAATTTTGAAATGGTGGAAGATAGGGTAGGTATCAAGGTTCATTTTTCCACCTGACTATCCAATCACTAAAGCATCATTCTTTCAAAAGCACATCTTTGCTCTATTGAATAACAGAAACACCTTTACCACATCTTAAGTTTAAAATTATGCATATACATATACACATACATATACACACACAAGTGTATAAACATACACATATATATTAGATAACTGCATGTTTATGTTTCTGGATTCTTTATCCTTGTATAATGAGTTTTAGCCATTGATCCAGAAAATAAGTCTTTATCTTATTAAATATAATAAATCTTTTGGCTCTCAAGAGCGTCATCTGCATTTCCACATAAATTTTAAAACCAGTTTGTCAATTTCACACAGAGAAACCTCCTGGGATTTTAAGACTGGGGTTTTATTGACACTCTAGAGAACTGATGTAATTTCACTATTAAGAAGGCAAATTCGTGTGCATGGTATGTATCTATACTCATTTCATTCCTCTATTATTTATCTCAGTAAATTTGTTGTTTTTCTGTGTAGAGACTATACACTTTTCAGTAAATTTATTCTTCAGTAAATGATTTCTTATGCTTCTGTAATTAATGTCAATGTAAAAATTTATTTCCTAGTTGTTTCTGGTATATAGAAATGAAATTTTGATTTTTATACTTTGATCTTGAGTCCAGATACCTTGATAAAAAAATGTGCTTATTATTGTCAGATTTTCTACATTTATTGTTATATTATCTGATAATTAAGCGTTTTGGTTCTTCCTTTCCAGACATTTACACTTTTATTATTCTTGCCTTATTACAATATTTAGGACATCTAGCACAATACTATAATGATAATAATAGCAAACACTTTCCCCAGTTTTAGGGGGCAAGTTTCAATATTTCATCAGTAAGCATGATCTGACTGATCTATTGTGATCTGTTGTGTGTATAAATTTGCGTATTCTTTATCAGATTAAGAAAGCTCCCTCCTAGTTCTAATCTTTTTATTTTTTTAACATAAATGAATGTCCAGTTTTAATTCATTCATTACTGCTTCTGCTATAATAATTATGTTTTTTTTCCCCCTTTTTTCTATCAAAGAGGTCAGCTAGTCTAACTGATGTTCAAATGCTATCTTCAACTGGGATTTCTAAAATAAACCCTATGGAGAAATGATACACACATCTTTTTCTTTATCACTGGTTTGATTTGCTGATGTTTTATTTGGGATATTTACATCTATGTTAATGAGAAAGCTAGACCTCTAATTTTTTTTTTCTTTTTTTGTAATGTTCTTGTCATATTTTGCTGTCAAGTTTATACTGGCTTCAAAAAATGTATTGGGGATGTGGTTGCTTTTTGGCAAGTCTGAAAAGTCTTATGTAAGATTAATGTCTTGGGACCAGCCATTGGCCTAATGGCTATGTCACTGGACTCCCATGTAGTTGAGCGTGGTTCGAGTCCCAGACCTGGTGGCATGAACTCACGCAGGGTGCATGTGCGTGCATACCCAAGATCCAGAGAGGAGAATGGAGGAGAAGGGATTGCAGCATGGCCATCCCCTGTGGGGGTGATTTCTCGCTTTCTGTCTGTCTCTCTCTTTCAGGCGAGCACACAGGCTCTATAGCAAAATCCTCTCCAAAATAAATAAACTAATTAATTAATTAATTAAAAAATAAAGTAATGCACGGTCATAGGAGAAATCACAATGAAAATAGAAAATAGTTTGGACTGAATAATAATAAAAATAAGATATTCCAAAATATGCAACTCAAGCAATACCTGAGTAGAAATGTGTAGTCTTAAATGCATATACTGGCAACATTAAAAGTCTGGGACATTATAATCTAAGACAAAGTTCTCAGAACCCCTTTTTAGTCTTACAAATTACTGAGGATCCTAATGAACTTTTTTTGTTAGCATTATGCATCATTATTTACCATATTCTAAATTAAACTTGAGAAATTTTTATTGATTCATTTAAAAATGATAAATTCATTAGCTGTTCATATAAATAACATCATCTTAAAGTAAAATATTTAGTGCTAAAGATGGCCTTGTTTTTTTATTTTTGAAAATTTCCATATTATCTGGCTTAATAGAAGATGGCTGGATTCTTCTATTCATAGCTGTATCCAGTCTGTTGTGATATTTTTTAATTTGGTTGAATTATATACAGAAAATTCAGCTTCACAGAGATATATAGTTAGAAAGACAAAAAGTATTTAAGCATCCTTGTAGATAATTGTGTATGATTTCTTTGCTATCACACCAAAATATGGTAAGAGTCATTTTTTAAAGGTTACTTGCAGTGTAAAATCTAAACGTATATGAATACATTTCTGTTGTTGTTTTCTGTTACACTAAGACTCGTTTCTTTGTTTTACACATTGTGTGGATCTTTCACCCATGCATTATTTCATAATATCCTGCAATAGTCATTTGTAAAACATTGGTTAACTGAGCTATACAGATCTCTCCTATGCTGACGCAGGGCTTTACACAATATTTTTACTTTTTATTCATTAATATTTATACTCTCCTTATCATAAAAATCTTTAAAGTATTTGGAAGCACTCAAGCTACAAGTTAGTGGGAACAATTTTCACACTTTTTCTGAGATGGTTCCAATTCTCGCACTGAAATGCCTTTACCCAGGAGAGTCCAAGGTCCCTAGCAAATAAGCAAGGTAGATCGATAGCTGGTGGATGCAAGTTCACCAACATTTAATTTTGTTTAAACATTTAAATTTTATCAGTGACAATAAATTTTCTCAGTGGTTTTCCTTGAAATGATAGGCTCACTTGATTTCTTTTTTCTCTGAGGCAATCACTGGACTTCAGTATGTACCAGGAATGTTTTCTGTGTATCTTCCGTTTTGCCACATACAAATTAAAGAGATAATAAAAAGTAATATGTTTATCACTCATGAACTGTGTATTTAAGTGAATTTAGTATCTCGTATGCAAGTTTTTGATATTGAAGGATATAATGACAGTGGGGGAAAAAAAAATAAAGGACCAGCAGTTAGCGTAATGGCTATGTCGCTGGACTCCCACGTAGTCAACTGCGGTTCAAGTCCCAGACCTAGTGGCTTAAACTCACGCCAGGTGCGTATGCGTGTGTGCCCAAGATCCCGAGAGGAGAATGGAGGAGAAGGGATTGTGGCATGGCCATCCCCCCTGGGGGGTGATTTCTCGCTTTCTGTCTCTCTGTCTCTCTCTGTCTTTCTGGCAAGCACATGCGCCCTGTAGGAAAAAAAAAAAAACCTCTACAAAATAATAATCATAATATAATGACAGTGCAATTTTATGTCACATGCTAAGCTGTACCAACATTTTTGTTCGCCATGGTTTTTACATCATCAGTGCAAATGAAAACACAGTAGTAAGCATAGTAAGTATTGAAATACTGTCTTAATATTAGTATGAAAATATGTTTATTCTTTTGGAGCTCCTAAAAATGACCTGGAAAATTCCCAGGGTTCACAGAAGACACTTTGAGAACTGGTGATCTAAGTAGCCATATCATGAACCTGAAAATAAAAAGCAAATTGAGCCCAAAGAAAGGAAAAATGTAACAATAATGAAGAACCAATAAATGGAATTAATAGCAGATCAGACAGCAGAAGAGAAAAGAGGAAAGGAAAGAACAGAAACCAGTGAAATATAAAACGAAATATTGTAGAAAGTAAATACAGCCTGAAGTGGGTCTTTTGACTAGTGCAACAAACTACAGAAATGAATCTAGTATGATTGAGAATAAAGAAAAAGAGAATCAACGATTTCAAAATCAGGAACAAAAAAAGAGACCACTAATACAGATACTGTTGGCATTAAAAAGATAATAGGGTATTTTGAATAACTTAATGTCAATACATTGGAGAATTGAGGTAGAATGGACACATTTATTGAAATGTAAAAATGACCCATGAAGAAAAATCTTTCGAAGTCCTCTCACATATATTATGAGGTTGGATGGGTTGCTTCATACATGTCAAGGAGGTCAAATTTGTTGACTTTGGCCTCCAAATCTTCTAAAAAATACTAATTAATTTTTTTCTACCCTCTCTTCCATTTAGAGATGTATGTTAAAATACTGAACTAAATTTGTGGGTGTCTATGGTTTTATTTCTAATTCTCTGATGTATTTTAATATTTTGTGGCCATTTTATTTGATGGAACATGTTTAATATTGTATTATCTTGCTGTTGAACTGTCCTTTATCTTAATAGAATATCTTTCTTTCTTTCTTTTTTTTTTTTTTTGAGAGGTTTTTGCTATAGAGTGCTTGTGCTCACCAGACAGAGAGAGACAGAGAGACAGAAAGCGAGAAATCACCCCCCAGGGGGGATGGCCATGCCGCAATCCCTTCTCCTCCATTCTCTTCTTGGGATCTTGGGCAGGCTCGCACATGTGCCCGGCGTGAGTTTTAAGCCAACGGGTCCGGGACGCGAACCGCAGTCGACTATGTGGGAGTCCAGCGACATAGCCATCACGCTAACTGCTGGTCCCTCTATTTCTAATAAACCATCTTGCCTTAAAATCTACTTTATCTAATATTAACATAGACATACAAGTCTTCTTTGGACTGATGTTTATAAGGTAACCCTCTTTTCATTCTTGGACTTGCGATTCAACTGTGTCTTTATCATTGGAACAGGCAGGATCTGTAGCATATATATCAGTAGATGCTGTTAGGCTTTTCAAAATTCAATACAAAATATTAGTGTTTTAAATTTTTTAAAAATTATTGATCTCTGAGAGAGAGAGAGAGAGAGAGAGAGGCACCCCCATTTCAACCTTTACACTGTGATCTACCCTCACTCCCAACTGGCCTGAATTACAGGCATGCACACACCTAGAATCCTCTGGGAGGCTCTGGTATGTGAACTTAGGACCTTTCCCATTTTGGTCCAGTTGCATCTTTTCCATGCCACTGCCTGGACCTAACATTAGTCATTTAATGTAACCGAAAGTGAAGGGATTATTTATGACTTCTTAATTTTGGTTTTATTTATGACTTCTTATTTTTTTATTTTATTTACTTTCTCAGTTCTTTTCCTATTCTGGTTAATAATTTAATTTTTTCATTAATTTGTATGCTCTATCCACTCATTATTATATCTTCTTTTATTTTCATTTAATGCTTACTCTATAGATTATTGGTGGGCCCACCCCAGTTGGGATAAATTATATTTCCTTGTTTTATTAGACCCAACTTCAACTTAGTTATTTTATCATTTCTCCAACTATGGAAGAACCTGACAAATATTTTAACTACATTGTATCTTTCTCCTCGTCTATGCTATTGTTATTTTATATTTTAATTCTATGTATACTTTAAACTTTCCAGATATTACTATTCTCGTCTTAAACATTCATTTTTCCTTTATATTTACCTCCATATTTTCCCTTTCTGATTTTATGCTGTTTCTTCTTACATTACTATGCTTCTATTTATGACCCTTTCCTTTTGTTTGAATATTTTATTTCTTTTGATGTGGGTCTACTAGAAATGAATACTTTCATTTTTCAAACTTGGAATATTCTTCGTTTTCAGAAACTATTTCAATAAGCATAAATTCCTAAATTAGCAATTGTTTTCTTCCATAATTTAAAAGACTTCTTTCCATTGTTTTTTGACTTTCTTCAATACTCAGTTGTCCATCTGAGTATTGTTCCTTGGATGCTTCTGCTTCTAAGATTTTTTTTCGTTCTTTGATTTTCAATAGTTTTATTATGAAGTGGTTTTTGTATTTATCCTTTTTGTGGGTTTGTAGAACATCTTGACATTCTTCTGTCAGAACTGAAAAATTCTTAGCTGACATCTCTTCAAATAATGCTTTCCATTTACCATATGTTTGACTTTTTTACCCTGTCCCAAATGTCTCTTATGTTGCTGACGGTATTTTCAAATTTTTCCTTTTTGTGCCAATTTTGTATATTTCATATAGATCTAGCTATCAATTCACTTATCCTCCTTTCTGCTATGTCTAATCTTCAGTTTCATTAGTTGATTGAATTTATAAGTTCTGCATTGTATTTTTCACTTCAATTCTTTCTTATGAATTTTTATTTTCTGGTGCAATTGTCTTTTCATCTACTTTCTTAAACATGTTCATTGTAACATTTGTAAAGTTCATGTCTGATTACTTCCATATCTGGATCACCTGTGAGCTGGTTCTTATTACTAATTTTACCCTTGATATTTGATGATTTATTTCTATTGCATGTCTTGCCTAATATCTTTTCATTAAATGCCAAAACTTGCATATAAAAATGCAATGGTAGTGATTTCTCGCTTTCTGTCTCTATGTCTCTCTCTGTCTGTCTGGTGAGCGCACGCGCCCTATAGCGGGG
>NW_006159672.1:2408567-2412390 GCF_000334495.1 Tupaia belangeri chinensis | reverse complement strand
GCCCGGGCCCTATAGGGGGAAAAAAAAAAAAAAAGCAATGGTAAAGACCCTGGACAATGTTATAATTTTCTTCTTGAGAAGGATGAAGTGTGGGAAGATGGCCTTGAACCTATCAAGGCTAGATTGCTGGCTTCGTAAGGTTGACCTCTTTTTGGTTGCCCTTACTCCTGGGCTGTGGTCCTTCAGGAATCTCACCTGAGCGCCTATGGTACTTACCAGGGCCCCTCCTCCTTAGTGGACTCTGAAATTCCATTTTTTCTCCCCAGGGTAGCAAGACTGCCAAAATGCTTGCTTAGCTTTTAAGCCTCTTAGCAGCTGCTTTCCTCTCGGTTTCTCTTCCTCTTGCCTTGTGTCTGGGAAGCTCAGCACTGACAAATGCTCCAGGGGGATTGGGTGCAGAATATCATCAGGCTTCCCTTTCTGGGGTTCCCTTTACACTAGAATCTTGGCCCCTCATTTTCTGGCTATACTGCACTTCAGTTTTTGCTTTCCCAGACCATTGAGCCTTTTCTAGGATACCATTTTTTTTTTTCTGTTGATTCTATGTCCTATGCTGTAAATGAGCAAATTACTCCAGTGAAGAAAAAACACTCATTCATAAGGGCTCACCCCAAAGCTTTCTCTTTTCCTGTGGCATCTTGTACCCTCAAATCTGGTTGCCTTCATTGATTTCTAAAGGTTTTAAACAGATTTATTTTTTCTGTCTTTTCCATTGTTCATAGTGGCAAGATCATTGTCTCATAGCTAAAAGTGCCAGCAATGCTCATTTCTTTATAAATGTTTCCCTGATATTTCTGGATTTTGTTTTAGATTCTCTTCAGTCCTAACGGCACTACTGGGCTTGGAATGGTCCTGGTTGCTCCAGGGCTTGATATTCGAGAAGGGGCCATATCTTATTTGTTTTTCTGTGGATTTTGTTTCAATCATTGAAATAACTCTTGATATCCATAAAATGCTGAGTTGGGCATTATACTCTTTCCTGAAATAGGAGTTGGGCATGTGGGAAAGAAGAATCACAAGCACTTTCTCTTGGAGAAGGGGATTTTGAGATTCCGGGGACACTAGCACCGAGCTCTGGGTTACATGACACTCGGTGGGCGTGCCAACCAAATGTACTCTGGCCTTCATGAGCAAGCCAGGGGCCATGCCTCTTCCTTCCATAAGCCAATTTATAGTCCAGGCTGCTTTTTGGGTAATCCCCAGGCTTGATAATATCCATGTGGGAGAGAAAGGGAAAGTGCATCTCCTTAGGCAACTGGTGCCTTTAGTTTTGGGCCCTGTCTGATAGGGCCAGCTTGATTTTTAACTGCATGCAACATCTCAGTTGTCTGCCTTGGGTTTTAACTGTCAAAACAAACCAGTTCTAGGACATTACTCCCATGGTGCCAGCCAGAGTTATGATCCTGGCAGTTTCTCTCCATGTCCCTGGCTCCCAAACAAATAGACCCCGGATCTTTGCTTCTGTATGACCCTGAGTATTTTAAAACCTGCACTTTCTATACCAGCCAAAGTTACCATAATACCAAAGCCCTTTGCTTATTTTTCAGCTTTTTCTATTCTTTCTCCCGGCCTGATGACTGTATTGTAGTTGGCTTCATTCCATGGCCTTCTTTCATCTTGAGCTCCTGGCACTAAACGCTGGAACGAAGTTGAAGTTGCCACTTAAATTTAGGAAGCTGGGAGGTATGAAATGAGGATGGATTCCCTTAGAATATGTCCATTTTTTTCTTAGTTTATGACCTGAAGTTACTGACTTATGGGGCAGTAAGCTCATAGTACTACAGAGAGGGGCCTCTGACATCTCTGCCCTAGACAACTTTGGCATTTAGTGTAGCCTCAGAACTCCCTTCTCAGGATGATCTCTTTAATCCTTGAAATAAAATAAAATATTGAAGTGCAGTTATCAGATATTGGGAAAAAACCAAGTTGATGGTATAGATAGTACAGGAAATGTATGCTGCATGCTTCTTTAATACATCAGTGCACTTGGTCTAAAGTGGGCTAATAAATACTGTTTTCAGAAGGGAGCTGAGAATACTAATATTTTCTGGTCACATTGTAGTCACTGTGGATATTTTAAAGCACTTTTTCACTTTTATCACTACTGATAATATCACATTCAGAATTAGAAGAATACTACATTTTAGTTCATGTTTTTCCTATCCAAGACTTTAGTTCTGAGTTCTGTCCAAGTTAAAACCTGAGTAAAGATTGCTCTGTCTTTGAGGCCCAAGCAGGAAGTATCAGTGTCTGTCTACAGAACACGAGCAGGTCAGGCTGCCCTTGCAGCATTTAAAATTAAGCTGGCCTCCTTTCATCATGAGTCCAGAGAGCAAGCTTTATTCATCAAGTATTTATCAACCACCTACTATTTTTATGCCCTGTGCTGGCTTGTCCACATAACTGGGGGCTTCTTGAGCTGGCCAGATCCCTGCATCTACACAGCCCACTGTCACTGCGAGGCCAGGACATGGTTATATCAGAACTGCCATGCTCACTGCTCTAGTCAGTGTCACCGGGGTCCCATCCATTACTGTGACCCTCCCCAACCAAAGAGTAGCAGTGTGTGTTGCCTGGCATTCCAAGAAAGCCAGGCATAGCATTAAAAACCAGGGACAGGGTCTCATTTCCTCCAGTGTATGCACACACACACACACAGGCACATAGACATACACACATGTGCACACATGTGCATGCACACATGCATACACAAGGTAGAGGGAGTCATGACTGCTGAAGGAGACCACAAATTAAATGGACTCAGAGTCTAAGGCTTGCTCCACCTAGAGGGCTGCCTTGTTAGAGGACAGCAAAGGTAGACCATTTGGACATTGGGGGTACATTGGCCAATGGCGAATTTCAGCATCACCCAAGGCATTGATGTAGACTTTGCTGGAAAGGCTCCCAGACCAGTGATTTATTTTAGGAACTGCCAGCCTTCAGGACGTGAGCTGGGGCTGGGGCCTCTGGATGTGGGAGAGCCCTGAGGTCAGAGACTGGCGCCAGGTCAGAAGGAAGCTGCTGAAGCTCATATCTTAGAGGGGTAGGTGCCCGGTTGTGAGCTGATAGAAAAGTGGGATGGAGCAGGGGCACATTGTCATACTCCTCACTCTAAAGGAACTGCCACTTTGGCCATTATTTCCTTATTTCTAATTTTGCAATGAAAATACTATTTGTAACAATAGTGAAGAAAATTGGCACATTATCATCAACAGCAAAGACGTGATACCTTCATCATTCAAGCCTACCCTGGCAATGGGGAGCCCAGAGCAAGGGTACATATAAATTATTCCACCTCCACACAATAGGTGCAAGTACTGAACATTTATTAGTTGAACTAAAAAAACTAATAATAAATACTGTTGCTCCTTCTCCTTTGGCAAATATGCCTCCATAACTCCCTGGATGGCCACCCTAGAATTGAGATTTGTTGGTCTCCTTGACATTCCATGTTTGAGCACACTAGATGGGGAGATCTGCTCCTGGTCTGTGAACCTCTGTAGTCTCTCTCTCCACTGCAGATCATGTCTTACATTGTGAGGCTCTTACATATGTGCTTTGTCCACCCCTGCTCCATCCTGACTCCCATACATACAAGCAGTCATGCTGGGCTGCTCATTGAGTTTCTCGTGAACATGCCTATGGTGAAGTCTGACTTCAACAGAGCAACACCATAGATGAAGTAGGCTTGTGTCCTCTTGGTAGAGTCCTGAGGTCAGGCAAGCTTGTATCGTGGGATGCTCTTGATCTTGTCTCATGAGCAGGTGGGGGCTAAAACAGGATCCAGCAAAGTCCAAAGTACAGGACAAGATCCCTCTTTCCC
>NW_006159672.1:2406454-2408536 GCF_000334495.1 Tupaia belangeri chinensis | reverse complement strand
GGAGGTACTGCTAGCAAATGGCTCAGTGCTTCTCTTTGGACTGCCTGGACCTTCATCCTCATCCTGATGCACAGTTAGGTATTTTATAAGGTTGAAATTGGTGCATGTGTTAGTTAGAGTATTTCTTCACTTTCCATTGTATCATAAATATTTTGTGTATCTACATAGTTTCATAGTTAAAATATTTTATTTGCTTTATTACTCTACAACTATATAATCATTGTAGATAAATACAAAAATATAGAGAATTATGAATAAAAGAATTACTGCATATTCCCAGAACCCATAGATAGGTGCTATTAACATTTTGTATATTTCTTTTCAGAACGTTTATGATACATATTCATATGTATTTTTCTTTTCAAAAATAGAATTTTCCTGTAATAATTGGTTTGTAGTTTGCTTTTTCTACATTTACTGTATCTCAAATTTTCCCAGGTGAATACATGTATTTCTCCAACATTTTTCTTAATGGCACTTGGTATTTCACGGTATGGCTAAATAACAACAACAGTAATAATATAGTTATAAACTGGCTGTGTTCCAGACTCTGTGCAAATTTCATTGCATTGAATCTTCACTGAATTTCAGAGAGATTGTCTGAATAAGAGTGAAAACATTGCTTAAGGGAGAAATACCTTTTGCATGCTCAGGTAACTTACTGATATTATAAAAAAAGCTATGTTGAACTTGATATACTAATTATGACGGGCTTGTCCTAATTTTCTTTTAGAAAAAAATCCTAGAAATGAAATTGCAGAGTCAAAACCTACATGTTTCAAATAAATTTTATATGTTTTGCCAAATTTTCTTCCAGAAAACAGTGATCAATTTACATTTTCATTCAGCAACATTTGAGAGTGGCCCCTTCCTTCTACCAGGTTAATGAGAATATTGAAATTGACATTGAAGAACAAAATAAAACTAGACAAACAGACAAACCTCTGGCAGACTAACAATAAGAACACGGGAATTCTGGGCAATCTAATACTCATGGCTGTAAATGAGCTTGCCCATGCTCATGTGTTAATAATTGTATTTCTCACTTGTGAATTATCTTGCTATGTTACTAGGAAATGCTGTACTCACTTTTTCATTTACGTTTTTGTTTTTTTTTATTGCTGATTTGTGAATCCTCTTTTTATCTTAAGAATAATAATAACTATTGACTATTCACATGTTTAGCCATCTCGTTCAGCTTGTTACCATTTTAATTTTTTATTAGGTATTTCTCCTTTAGTGCTATTTTTCACTTTTATTCAGAGAAATATCTAGTAATAACATCTGTTTTCTTATTTGGGCCTTATGTTTGGAAAGATTTTCCTCACACAATATTTATGGGTTTTTCTTTTTTAATTATATATATTTGGGCCAGCAGGTGGTATGTAGGTTAAGGCAGCTGGATCGCACATGGCCAACTTTGTAGTTCGAGTCCCTGACCCAGTGGCGTGAAACATGCCAAGCGTGTGTGCATGCATGCCCAAAATCCTGAGAGGAGAATGGAGGAGAAGGGATTGTGGCACAGCAACCCCTCCTTGGAGGTGATTTCTCACTCTCTTTCCCCCACCCCACCTCCCACCCTTGCTGTTTTTCTCTGGTAAGTGAACACTTACTATAGCAAAAACTGAAAAAAAAAAAAAAGTTTATTTATTCTTGTCTTATGTGATGTTTTCATTTCCTTCTTTATTCTATTTGTAATTTATTTCTTGTGAGGTATGAGACAAGAAGCTAACTTTATTAGGAAACATGGCAATGCCGTGTCATGCTGGAGCCAATAGGCAGGCCCTGGTTTCCGTTCCTGGTTAGATCTAAACACTCCTGTGGCACCTCTGTGTGTACCTATGATCCTGGCTGGCTGGCTGGAAGGCTGAGAGCAGGACTACAGTATTGAGAAAGAGGATAACTATGTGATGCGACTCTGTGGGGGGAAGAGTCTTTTTTTCTCTCTATCATGAAAATAAATAAATAAATGAACTTTAAAAAATAGTTCATGATGGGGCCAGCAGTTGGCATAATGGCTATGTCACTGGACTCCCACATAGTTAACTGCGGTTCCAGTCCTGGACCCGGTGGCATATAATC